>NW_015541051.1:442062-453820 GCF_001515605.1 Sinocyclocheilus anshuiensis | reverse complement strand
AATGGCCGTGCAGTTTCACTGCGTGAATGAAATAGGCTTCAGTTCAGGAGAAAAAAGGCTTTTTCCCATATGCGTCTTTAGCAAGACGCAGTACGAGTGAAGTATCGAAAGGGAACCGAAATAAGTTTAAGTACTAAAATATCTAAAACTGAAACCGAAATAAAATAACAGTGTTTCAGTGTCGTCCTTTTTTTCGGCACAGATACACGATATGGAAGAGATGAGAGTTTTATCACCTGACATTTTGCACTACATAAGAATTTTTAGCAATAGTTAGCCACAGTTCACGCAAATAAATCTAACTCTAAGTATAAACACTGTGGTTTGTATGCAAGCAAAGAAAACCGAATTACCATCCGAAAGCTTTTACAGAGGATTATTGTGGGATATTTATGACTACTCTAGCCTCATGTGGTTTTATGTGCTACAGTTTGAGGCATGAGGCAGAGAGACAAGAGTTAATAACACCTGTCAGATTAACACCAGTCTCTATGTGTGTACTGGCTCAACACCTCTTGTATAGCTGTGAAGACGTCTGCATAGGAAATTGATGCAAAGCAAAAGCATCAGGAGGTCACTGATATTATTTAGAACTTTAAAATTCATTACAGTCACAATCAATCTCTTTAGCTAACCCCTAAAATCCAACGGACCCAACAAAATAAACTCAATTCTGCATCCTCTCAGCTCAGCCATTGGCCTTTGTGCCCAGTACTTTGTTTTGATACTTGTTTCACCAGCACTGCAGAGACAGTGGCTCGTTAGCCAATCATACATCCTGCAGCGACAGTTGTCATCTCGGGTCGATATGGTTACAGTGATGACCTCACGCTGTGACCGTAATCAACAGGACAAACAAGAGACGATTGGACGTTATTATAAACTAACTGAAGAGGAAGCCTTTCAGACTGAACGGTTATTATGAACCTGTCCGATTTGATGTGATTGCTCCGGTCTCTGAGGACAGGCGAGTTTATATGTCTGCATGTGTGTGTCTGTTTCTTGAATGGTTTCGCTGATCTGGCTGATTGGTCCTGTGGGTGTACTATCAGGAAACGGCGCAGGAAAACTCCATGCCAGCTGTGTGAACTAGATTCATTGAGATCATGCTTAGTTGGAGCAGTGAGATCATGTGAAAGAACATAAGAGAGGGAATTGCAGACACTTAGATGCCTGTGCTCAAGATGTGGCTTAGTGCGCTGTGGGTTAAATAGGGAGTTTAGGGAACTCTAAAATCTTGTAGGGATTCTAAGTTTCACCAAAAAAGCACGATTACCAGTGTTGAAAGAAACCTGTTTGTGAAAGTACTATTGCAAGAAAAAAATGAAGAAAGAGGAATCAAAAATTTAACTTTAAAATGAGTTTAATCTTCTAAAATTAAAATTTCAACGTTTAAATTTAAAATGGCACAAGACCACCATTGAAGATTGAAAAAAGCAATTACAGTGTAAACATGTTTCAAAGTTGTAAATAAAACATTATTCAATTTTTTTAAATAAATAAATGAATAAATAAAAATAATAATAAAAAGAAAAAAATATATAATAATAAATAGTTTTACTTACCATTTCTTTGTAATTATTTGTGAAATGTAGGGGGCATTTACATGACACCAATTTTAACAAAAAAAAAAAACAACTCCTCAATTTTTAAAAAAAAAAAAAAAAAAATCTTTTTTTTTTTTTTTTTTTTTCTTTGGCTGTTCATTTACAAGAAAACTGTTTTGAGGGCCTGAAAAAGCGTACTTTTGAAAACTTTATGAAAACTGTGACATCATGCTGACATAATTTCTTTGCCAAGCTACATCACCAACTACTGGCCTGGCATGCATAATACAGTATTTTTAGTTATTTTCACAGATCCATGTGAAAGGGGATCATTTTGACAACATTGTTGTCTGTATGCAAAACTTTTCAAAAATGCAAGGGTTCCGTTTTTTATTTTAGTACATTGTACCCTTACTATCAATTTTCTGAACGTGTTTGTGTACACACACACACACATATAAAAATAGTGCTGTCAAACGATTAATTGCGATTAATCGCATCCAAAATAAAAAATCTTTTTTTTTATATAATATTCTAATATTATATTATAAAATATTATATTAGAATAAAATTAGAATTAAAATATAATATTAAATATTAAAATATTTATAAAATATTATGAAATGGTCTTTTTTAAGGTTGCTTTTTATATTACTTATATAATTATATGGATGTAATCCCTTGTTAAAAGTTGTCTTCTGCTCATTGTGTTACTGTTTGTACAGCACTATGGTCAACGTTGTTTTATTCAGTGCTTTAGAAATAAATTTGAATTTGAATAATATATGTATGTGTGGGGTGCTCCGATTGATTGGCTACCGATCACTATCGGCCGATAATCACGTTGGGATGATTGATCGGCGGACTCTAAAAAGGCAGATCTCAAATGATGATCTCAGATCTCTGATGACGCTGCTATAAAAATAACTTATAAAGTAATTTGAAAACCTTCTGTGAGACGTAATTTCACAAACAGCGTGAGTGAATCACCGCGCGTGCGCTCTCTCTTTCTCTCTCAAAATACGCAAATGGCTTCATATCACCACACATCGCGTTTGTTTATAAACGAGCTGCACGCTGCACAGTTGACACAGGAGTTGTCCCTTGCACAGTCGAGGCAGTGTCACATCATCACTAAAGTTTATATATTGCATTTCTTTTTAATTCTTGCCAGTGTTTAACCATTCAGCGCTGGCGTGCTCTCCTGGAGACCGTGCGCTCATGCACACTCGCAGCGCACACACATAATGCCAGGTTCACATTACCCCGTTTGCAATGCACACGTGGTGCGTATTTTTTCCTGCGCTCATGTTACCGGATTAAAGCGTTCACACTGCACATGGTTGCGGTCCGGCAGTGCGTTCAGGAGCGGTGCGTCTGTAGCAGTGCAGAGATTGTTTCCACACCGAGTCAATTGCTGAATTAAAGTAACAGCGCATTGTTTGCAGTAAATATAAACATGGACTGACACTAAAATGTAGCAATTACACCATAAATGCATATTATTAAAGTCTACTGTCACTGTGTTTCACAGTCAACACATATGGCTTTTTGGCTAGGTTTAAAGGGAAAGAAGATAAAGATAAAGAAAACTTTTAGATAAAAAAAGACAATAATAGGACTCCTGTGTGAAAGCTGCTTCCCCTCTCACAAGAGTCACCTAAGAGGGGAATTCCCCCCATTTTCAAAAATGAAATTCAGGCCCTGAATAAATGTCTAAAAATCCTGATTGGAGTATCATAAATGATAAAAAGAAGGCTTTAAAAAGATCGGCATCGGTGATCTGTATCGGCAGATACTGCTTTCTGTGATCGGTGATCGTCCTCAAAAATCCTGATCGGAGCACCCCTAGTATTTGTACCATGTATTTATTATGTATATATAAATAGACACATGTATACATTTAAGAAAAATGTTGTTTATATATAAAAAATATTTATATATAATATCAATTATATGAATATAAATATATACATGTAAAATTAAATACTTGTAAATATTTTCAAAATATATACTTTGTGTGTTTATATATGTAATAAATATGCTCAGTATACACACATATAGTATGTAAACAAAAACTTTTATTTTGGATTATTGGACTAATTAGTGCTGTCAATCGTTTCACAGCACTAATTAGTAAGCATTATTTAATTTTATTTAATTAATTTAATTTAATCTTTTAATTATGCAAAAACTTTATTCTCAGAATCCTTTTTTCCCCCACTAAAATGCCATCAGATACTGAAGCTGATTATTTTTTCTTTGAATCGAAGGTGCCAGGTTGTCACGCCCAGTTTAACCCCTGTCCATGACCCATGATATTTGACATGATGTTGACTTGCATGGGGCTTGTGCAGTCTGCCCTTAAGCACATGGTCTGTGCGGGTTTGTAGAGCCGTCCGGGTTACCGTAGTTTAGTTGACACAGTGTGGGAACTCGATGCAGTGTGTCTCCTCCTGCCCTGTTCCCACGTCGATCTCTGAGCACTGCTCCCATAAACACACACACACTCATACTGTAGATACACATCTGGCTTTGGCCCTCAGCTAAGCATTTGGGCTTTATATGTGTGTGTGAAAAAGAGTTAGAGGATTTCAGTGCATGCACAGCATGTAGGCGTGAAAAGGCATATTCATATTTTGGTAGCATTACCCCATATCTGTTAAAATAGGTCATTTTAACAAATAGCGCAGTGTTTAATTACTCAACATGGGCTTATTGTATGTGTGTATGTACGTTTATTGTGGAGGTTTGTTTGTGAACTCACCTTTCACAATACATTAAAAAATGCCATGGTAGTTTTTCATAATGTTAATAAATGATGGGAAAAAACACAGTACATATACACTGAATTGCTTTTTAATGTGTTACATGAACCACCCAAAATGATTCACTAGAATAAAATGAACTTTCCACAGAGAGCACCAATTAGGATGAACCGATTCACTTGAATGAATCAAGCAACTCAAATTAGCATTAGCATTTACATGATTCGTTATGGTTCCATGGGGGTGCCTGTATTAAACACTTTTACATGGTTGTGTATTAAACCACTTTGTTTACATGTGAGTTTGACTACGTGATGGCTGGTGTGGGAGAATAGAATAGTTTATCAGCGTCTGTATGTGTTTGTCTCTGACGGCCCCCCAGAGCTGCTCTGTCGTTCATTTGTTTGTGTATTTGTGAGGTTGTGTGAATGACGTGTGCAGAGGAGGTCATCTCTCAGAGGAGTGCGAGGTAGAGAGAACAGGAGCGAGGTAGAGAGAACAGGAGCGGAGGGCGGGGAAGGATGCTGTGGCTCTCGTATGTTGCATAAGCAGATTATATTATGTAAGAGCTTTTTTTCCCAAAGGGGGACAGACAAATGCTTTTGCTTTCATTTGTGTGTTGTCTCCTTCCACCATCCTGACTTTCTGCCCCAGTGCCCCCACACACCCTCCAGTTCCCAGAATACATCTGTATAGTGTTGGGGAGTAGCTAACTAAAAGTAGCAATGATGCTAACTTAACTACATTTTTCAGTAGCTTGTCAGTAGCTCAGCTGCTAAAAATAGTTGAACTTTGACAATAGTGAGCCACTTTTGACAACAAGTAGCATTGTGGCGTGACAAAATGCTACATCACTGTTGAATTATTTCAGCTGACTGAGCTGATTCAGTGATTGAATGTCCTGAACCGTCCTCTCTTAAATTTAACTTTGGGAAGTCCAATTCATTTTTTGAATCTGTTCCTTTGGACATAAAAAAAAAAAATCCATAAAAAGCTCACTGAAAGTTATTTCAAATGCTGCTGTTCACCATGTTGTTTGGCATTTTTTTTCTTGATGTTTTTGTTTATTTGGTTACTTAGTTACTATAGTTAGTTACTATCTTCTTTACCATAATTAAATTTCATGACATGTGTCATGTCATAATTATGAAGGTGCCATGTCAGTCTTATGCACACCCCTTCAAGTAAAGTGTTACCTAATTATTTTACCATGTAAATACATTGCTGTTTAAAAAAAAAAAAAAATGCTTTCATGCTCACACAGGCTCCATTTATTTGACTAAAAATACAGTAAAACAATATAAAATAACTGTTTTAAAATTTAAATGTATTTTATTCCAGTGTTGGCAAAGCTGACTTTTCAGCAGCCATTACTCCAGTCTTCAGTGTCACGATATGCTGATTTGGTGCTCAACATTTATTATTATTATCAATGTTGAAAACAGTTGTGCTGCTTAATATTTGCGTGGAAACCATGATCTTTTTTTCAGGATTCTTAGATGAATGTAAAGGATAGAAGAATAGCATTTATTGGAAATAAACTCAGGAAAAAAAGAAACATCCTCTTGCATTCAACTGCTTTTATTTCCAGTTTTCAATTTCTTAATTTTTCCTTTATGGTTCAAACATGAAAAACCCTTTTCAATAAAGGTCTATAAAGATTATTTGGATTTTACAATATTATCTTTGCAATACAGTATCCTGAAAGGGGGGCATTTCTTTTTATAATCTTTTGTGCTATTATAAATTAATTTACTCTCACTTTTGATCAATTCAGTGCATCCTTGCTGAATTAAAAAGATTGAATTGTCCCCAAACCTTTGAACTGTAGTGTGTGTGTGTGTGTGCTTGTGTGTGCATATAGCAAGGTTATCACTACCTTCTTGTGACTGGTGATTCTAGGCTATTATTTCAGTAGCCTTCCCAACGTTTGGTGTTTGTGCTGTCTGTGTGTGCGAGGTTATATCTGAGTACATCTGTATGCTCTGTCAGAAAGCATAGGTTTGAGTTTCACAGCTGGGTACCACTGCTCTCTGCCGCTCTTCATCTCTTCAATCCTACATTGCAGCAATGCTATTCAACATCCACTGTGGACCTGCATGCGTGTGCTGTATTGAGCATGCAGCAGATATATCTGCTTCCATCCCACTCACACACTCCTCTATACATAGCCCTGGATATTCCACCCTCATGTTCTTCAGTACTCATCCACAGAGTTTCCCTCAACTTTCACTTGCTTTGTTCCCACTGATCGATAGAATACATGCAGTGTTCTTCATAAAACATCAACAGCATAACCCATTTTAGTACAGACTGTTTCAAGAGTTGCTATTAAATGAATATGCAGTGAAGTATGGTCAACTTTTAGATGAACTATTCAGTAGGCTTCACACCAACACACTAAGCTCCACTATGTGTCTTAAAAGGTTTTATGATGTTTTTTAAATGCATGTGTTGTCTAGTAACTTAATATTATGTAAATAGTGCACTGTGCTATTTCAGCACTCTCAAAGCTCTTCGAGAGTTCGGTCGATTGCTCAGTTACATGGTTGATTAACTTGTTTTTGCATTGAAGCTAATTTGTTTTAGATCAATAAGTCAAAGCAGAGATCAATGGACTCAATTATTCAAGATGAAAATTGCCAGTCTCTTTTAACTTTGGCTACTTTTGTGTCCCAAGTTTAGGGTTGGTAAGATTTAATTTTGTTTTTAAGTTTTTGAAAAGCCTTTTATGCTCAACAATGCTTCATTTATTCAAAAGCACAGTAAAATACTAGCACTGTGAAATATTATTAACTATTTTCTATTTTAATATATTTTAAATGTAATTTATTCTTGCAATGGCTGCTGAAAATTCTGCTTTGCCATTACTCCAGTCGTCAGTGTCACATGATCCTTCAGAAATCATTCTCATATGCTGATTTGGTGTTCAAGAAACATTTCTTATTATTGTCAATGTTGAAAACAGTTAATGTTTTTGTAGAAACCATGTTCGGTAACACTTTATTTCGATAGTCCACTTTAGACATTCTATTAACAGCAAGTAACTTTGCAACTACATGTCAACTAGCAGTTAGTAGAGTATTAGTAGACTGTCTGCTTAATATCTTCTAACACTTTCTTTGTCAACTTATTCTACTAACCCTAAACCTACCCTAACAGTCTACTCTGAGAGTTAGTAGACATGTAGTTGCAAATTAATGAGAATTAGTTGACATGTAGTTACAGAGTTACTTATAGTTAGTAGAATGTCTAAAGTGGACTATCGAAATAAAGTGTAACCCCATGTTCTTGTTGATCTTGAGTGGTGATGAATAGAATATTCAAAATATCAGCATTTGTTTGAATTTTTTTTCCTTTACTGTCACTTTTGAATAGTGCATTAATAAAAGTATTACTTTCTTTAAAAGAGAAAAAAAGCACTTACCACAAACTTTTGAACAGTGGTATATACAGTATATCAACTGTTAGTAGACAAATTAATCTGGTGAGAATGTGAAACGTGTGTTTCTAAGTTTGTTTTATAAACCTTTACAGGACCGAAAGTGCCCATAGTCACATAAACAGCAGTGAATTGCACGTATGTTCTGAATTAGAATCCATCTGATGAAATCACTGGTATGTTTGAGCATATAGTGCATATTTCAACACACTGCCCTGTCCTTTTGCATTGCCCTGTTGATGATTGTTTCTCTGAACCATGCGTGCTCTGCTGACCTCTTCCCTTTGGCAATCTTTCTGCCCTCAATTTTCATCTTGATGCTTGCCAAAGCTGGAAAATAATGACATCAGTCATAATCTCTGCCCTTCCCCTCCCTGCTCCATTTATTTTTTTGTTGTTGTGTTTATGCCTTTGTATATCTGCTTATCAATCATAACAGGGCAACTCCCCATTCTCTCTTTTGTCCCTTCTCTTGATCTTTTATACCCAAAGTCCTTTTTATAAAGAGTCAGTTCACTCAACGGCTATCTTGGTAACACCCCCAGGCGGTGGTTTCCAGTTATGCGAGTAAAGCTATCGACTTAAACCAAATATAAACCAAAACCTCGCATTTCAATAACACATGATAAGCCATCAATAATTATCATCAATTTTTTTAGCTAACCTTTATGAAAGAAGATATTTTGTGTCTGTACAATGCTATTTTGGACCCCTAATGTAAAAAAAAAAAAGTTAAAACGTTCTACAACACATCTTGTTTTGTGTTCCACTGAAGAAATTAAAGGGATAGTTTACCAAAAAAAAAAGAAAATTCTGTCATTAATTACTATAGCCTCATGTCGTTCCAAACCCATAAGACTTTCGTTCATCTTCTGAACTCAAATTAAGATATTTTTGATGAAACTCGAGAGCTTTCTGACCCTGCATGGACAGCAATACAACTGAAATGTTCCTAGGCCCAGAAACATAGCAAGGACATCGGTAAAATAATCCATGTGACATCATTGGTTCAACCGTAATTTTACGAAGCTACGAGAATACTTTTTGTGCACAAATAAAACAAAAATAAAGATTTTAACGTTGTGGTACTCTCGATAATGGCGACGGACGGAGAATTGAAGAGAAGAATAGTTGAATAAAGTAATTTTTTGTTTTATTTGCACATGTGGTTACGGTTGAATCACTGACGTCACATGGACTATTTTAATGATGTCCTTACTCTTTCTGTGCCTGGGAACATGTCAGTTGCATTGCTGTCAATGAAGGGTCAGCGCTCTCAGATTTAATCAAAAATATCTTAATTTGTGTTCTGGAGATGAACGAAAGTCTTACATGTTTGGAATTACATGAGGGTGAGTAATTAATCACAGAATTTTTGTTTTTGGGTGAACTGTCCCTTTAATTCCATTTTCTTCTAGTGCTCCTTGGCCTTTTTAGTCAAACTTGGCTCCACTGGAAGGCAGCACAGTTTACCATCCTGGCGCTCTCCATGAGTCATCTTGTTAGCATTTAACCCTCTCAGACGTCAACCCCCTCAGTGGCCCAGCACAGCTGAGGCCCACGGTGGTCTTTAGGTGCCCTCCCTCTGGGCTGCCCATGCTGGCACCCGACCATTCACACACAGCTGCCAGTGGCCAGACGTTTCCAAACACACAGGCAGAAAGAAATACACAGTGTGTGCCCAGCTAAAGTACACGTTGACTTTCACACACACAGAGCTGTGATAGCACAATGTTTTGATGCACAGTATGTATATAACTGTATTAATACAATGCATATGTTCGCTATTTGCATAATGCTTTTAATACACTTCTGTCTGTAGCTATGACCTCCCACTGGGCTTCATGTCTTGCTCCTTTTCCAAGGCCAACTTCTTTTTCTTTTGGCAAGGTTTGCTCTCCAGACCTCTTGCTTTTCCTCTCTGCATCTCTTTCATGTTGCTTGAGTCCTTTCTTTGTGATTGCCCTCTTCCCCCTGGACTGTTTATTGTTCAGTTTAATTTTTTTCCCCTTTGTTTACGAATAAGCAAAAGATCAATTATGATGCCTGAGAGCTTTTTGTCCCATAGGAGATACTGTGCTCATTGGGGACCAGCCTCCTTTATTGAATGACCTTTCTGTGTGGCTTTCAAGTTGCATTTTAAGTGTCCTTGTTGTACATCTAATTCTCTCTTTTATCTGCTTGTCTCTGGTGGTATTTCCTGTCTATACTTTAGCTTTTGGTTGGCTTAAGGATTAATATGAGATTTTTAAGCTTTGGCATCATGACTTCATGCTAATTTAACATGTTTAGCTTGATAATGTATTTATTTGTATGTTTTTTTTGTTGGCAGTTTAGGATTGGTCTCTTCATTATCAGAAAAAATTGGATGTAATGATGTTTTTTTTTAACATGCAGTATAAATATATGAATAATTGTATTTGATTGACAGCCCAAAAATAAAAAATAAATGACATTTTACATTGTTACCAAAAAATACTTTTTCAATAAACGCTGTTCTTTATAACTTTTCAAGTCAACCAAAAATGCTGAGAAATGTATCATGGATTTTTCACAAAAATATGAAGCAGCACAACATTTATCAACATTAATATTAATAAGAAATGCTATTTGAGAATGAAATTTGGATATTAGAATGATTTCTATAAGAATCTTATGTCACTGTAGACTGGAGTCTACAAAAGTGATTTTAAAATGTAATAGTATTTCACAAAATTACTGTTTTTGCTGTGTGTGTGTGTGTGTGTGTGTGTGTGTGTGTGTGTGTGTGTGTGTGTGTGTGTATTTGTAGTATATTTGAATTTCTCAAATTGCAAACCTGAGCTGAAAACATGAAATGCAGACTGAAACTAAACAAATGAAATGCAAACGTTGACATTAAAAATTGCAGTATTTCAATAATTAAGTCTGTAAAATTAATAGACAAACTCTTACATGTGCAATAATTTTTTTTAAATACTGGCATTCAGTCGTCACTGTTTGCATAAGCATTTCTTACAAATGATAGGGATTTTCTCATGGGTGATATTTCAGATATTTTTGAGACATCTAGGGTTGATGTTCTTGTGGTTTTGAGTGTTATTAAGATGTATGTTCACATACATTCAGGGTAGGCTTGTCACGATAGATGGTGCTGACGGTGATACCGGTGTTAAGCCGCAACACCGGTTACGTCACTTGCCTACCGTGGCACCGACCCCCACCGTTGTTTTGATTTTTTTTATAGTAATAAAAATAATTTAGTTCAGTAAAAGAACAGACACTACAATTAAAAACTGAATGCGGCTGCTCAATGCAACGTGCTGAACGACAGTCGCATCACAGATCAGATTTCATTTCTCCAGTGAGGAGAGTGAGTCGAGCTGACTGACAAGAAGAGTGGGGTGAGACAGACAAGACGATCGCGGATGATTTAATTTCTAAACGAAATGCAAAAGCGCCTGTTTGGCAGCATTTTGGATTTTGAAAAGCCTGTTGACTTTTGAAATTTATCTAAGGGGATTTTGGAAGTTTTTTAAACATTTGTTTCTTATTTAATTGGTTCCACAGTGTTTGCTGATTTTTACTTTATTTAAACTTTGTGTAATTTATTTATTTTATTTGACATCAAGGTGTATGCCGTGCCTCCAAACTTTCTTATTCGTTTTGCTAATAAACTTTCTACGTTATAATATATTTTGGTTATATATTATACATGTTTACTTATTTCCAGTTTTGTATAGGCTACCTATTTAAACTTTATGCAAGTTATTTGTTATTTTATATTAGGCATAGCCTGTTAAAACAAACAATTGCTTTATGCCGAATTGCCGCTATTTGAAAGTGAAAGTAAAATGCACACGCCGCTTTTGCAAGCTATTTAAAAGCGGAGGAAAAGAGGAAACGCCCCTGCCCCCACGGTGATACCGGTAGGTGTTGTCACACGTCGATTAAACCGGTGGGAAAATTTCCTCACCGTCACAACCCTAATTCAGGGCTGTTTTTTTTTTTTTTTGTTGGGA
>NW_015541051.1:441739-442039 GCF_001515605.1 Sinocyclocheilus anshuiensis | reverse complement strand
CCAGTGAGGAGAGTGAGTCGAGCTGACTGACAAGAAGAGTGGGGTGAGACAGACAAGACGATCGCGGATGATTTAATTTCTAAACGAAATGCAAAAGCGCCTGTTTGGCAGCATTTTGGATTTTGAAAAGCCTGTTGACTTTTGAAATTTATCTAAGGGGATTTTGGAAGTTTTTTAAACATTTGTTTCTTATTTAATTGGTTCCACAGTGTTTGCTGATTTTTACTTTATTTAAACTTTGTGTAATTTATTTATTTTATTTGACATCAAGGTGTATGCCGTGCCTCCAAGCTTTCTTAT
>NW_015541051.1:403303-441650 GCF_001515605.1 Sinocyclocheilus anshuiensis | reverse complement strand
TTTTTTTTTTTTTGTTGTGCATGAGCTTGAGTCTGTGGTGAAGTCCACTTGAGGTGTCCAGTGGTTTGACTGAACTGTATTCAAAGGTCAGAGGTAAAGAGATGTACTGCAACAAACAAAAGAAGGTACAGCCTTGAGGGAAAACACCAGTGTCCCTGGTTAAATTGCTTTACACCTCCACAAGTTCATACAGGCCATTTGATAGATCACTGCTTCTGTTTGTTTTGTGTTATGTTGTTTTCTCTCTAGCAGTGTGGGTGGCTTTCAAAAAAAGACAAAAAGAACAAGCCTGCTGAAAATAAATTGAGGATGATCTAAAATAGAGATCCACAAGAAGTGGGAAAATCAGTTAGATTTTGGAGAAATTTGGCAAGAACAGAGAAAATTGAGAGAAAAAATTCTAGATGTGAAATATAGGTCCAGTCATGGAGTAAGAGGGAGATTAAATGAAGTTATTTGCTAAACACAATGAAAAAAAGTTAAGGTGCCAAAACAGTAATAAACTACAATGCAAGAGAACCATAGTGAAAAAATAAAAAGATTAAGAAAAACTGAAGTAATAGTGAAGGTTGAAGATCTTCTCTTTGTATTGCCTATTGAAATTATTAGCAATAAACAAACTCTGTTTTCCATACAAGTGCTTTTTTACATTGCTGGTGGTTATGGATGGAGCCTGAAGTGTCACATTTAGATTTTCGTGAACAAATATGTCTTCCTCCATACTTCATCTCCTCTTCTGCCTCTCTCACACTCCCTTCTGTAGCTTTCGCTATACGTCACACTCATAGTCATGATGCGCAGCTGAATTCATAGATCCAAGCGCGTGTTACTTATGCAAGAGTAAGTGCCAGCCAGACAGTTAATTCTCCCCTCTCTCCTCTCTCATTCCCAGCCCCTGGCTTCTCTTTTGCACTTGCTTTGCTGCCTTGTTTGGCATGCTGCGATGGCCCGGATCTGCTCACTTCACTTTCAGCAGACATAAGATTGCTTCCAGCCAAGCGTTTCATTTTGTGCACGTTTTGGTGGGGAAGAAAAAAAATCAAACAGGAAATAGGTGTTACCACATTTGGGTGCAAGTTGACTAAAAACAGTCACACAGTCAAACGGATCTCACAGTATTGTGTATAATTCTTATTTAAAATGACACTTTCCCTTTTTTATAAGTATGGTAAACGGTACCTTTTCATCCACTTTAGAACTTATTTTCATTAGCGCTGCCAATCAAGAAATAAGTCATTTTAAAAGGAATTACATGGGATGTTTATTGATTGCATAAGCATATACAATATTTTGTGTCTGTATATAAGAATATATAAGCATGTTTAACTTAGAATTATGTAAAATAACATGTATGTGTATTAAAAAAATTATGTGTGCATTTATTGAATTTATATATACATACAGTATGCATTTTTTTTGTTCATTCCTTTTTCCTAATGTATGGGTGACAAAATACAGAAATGGAAAAAATGAAATGTAAATAGAATTTGAGAATTGAAGATTGATTTGGAAGACAATAAAAAGACAAACAAACAATAAATAAATAACCCTACGCTTGATATTGCCATTTCCACTTCTATCCACCTTATTTTGCGTTGTGGAAATAAGCTATTTCAAGACTATTGATTCATTAACCGCTATAGATAGATAACTAGAAGAATAACAAAGCGAAGTAAATGGTAAAAATATTTTCACTATTTTCACTTTATGATTACAATAGTAAAATATGATAACAAATACCAGTTTACAGTGTGAAGCATAAAAAATGTTTTTTCAGCTAAACATAACTGGAACCGAATGACAGCAGAAGCCTCTCGCGTTCGAGTTAAGAATGGCTGTACCCGCTCTTATGTTAAAAATAAGGTGAATAGCTAAACAAGTGTAAATCCATGGGTTGATCTGTTCTCCAGGCATGGCCTAACCTCTTCCAGCATGTCTGCTGTAATTAACACGAGGGATTGGGACAAGCTTTGCTAATTAACAGCCAGGAACAGCTCCTCAGGGTTTGAGACACTCAGAGCAATGCTTCTTATCCACTGAACCACATCCCAACAAGAAATCTAACAGTCCTTGGGCTGTTCGGGCTGCTAAAACTGCAGCTGCTTCCTAAAACCATGCTAAGGTTTGTGTCTTTAAACTTGAATAAACAATGTCAGCCCAGGTGATTGTGAATTTATCCTGGCAGGCATTTTCTACCAAGGTTATGCAGCAGAAAATGCAGTCATTACTTATGTATTATCCAGTTGCATGTCCTTCAACTTGAGTTGCTAGGCAGCAGAGATATAGTCTAATAGCTATTCTTTTTGTACCGCTAAACATTTTATGTCACTGTAACTGTCTTGCTTTTTAATTGTTTAACTGTCTTGTGGCTGAAGAGTCTTTCTCTGATGGGCACTTTAATGTTTGCCATACAGTCAATCATTAAAATTTCCTAGTTCTCTGTCTAAATCCACGGGGGTGAAGTAAAAGATGCACAAACTTGTTTGTACTGTTCTGTCACTCCTACTGTGTTGTGTGCATCCGGCGGTTTCCCTCTCTTGTTTTACTGCATGGAAAGCCATTCAGATTTTCAGGAATTCACAGAGCATGGATGTTGTGGCAGACTCCTTTGCCAGCTTGGAATGGAGCAGCAGTTGTTAATAAGGAATGACAGCACTTTTATCCTTTTATAAGTCTGCTTTCAGCCTGCACTTGTTCTGGGTAAAGACTCTCTGGAGGGTCTAGACGTGTCTTTGAGGCTCTTTGAAGCAGGGTAGCAAGGGGATACAGCAAGTTCAATGGCGTGAAGGGTGAACAAATTCAATCAAAGATATATACATGAACTGGACGAGGACGTACAAAAGAAACACATGTCCACAATGTCCTTTTGAACGTGTTTTTTTTTTTTGTTGTTGGAAAGTTATGGATATGTGTTTTATTTATTTATTCATTTATGTGTTTTTCAGAAGAATGTTACTTACACTTAAAAATAAAGGTGCTTAAAAGGTTCTACACAACGATGCCATAGAAGAACCATTTTTGGTTCCACAAAGAACCATCAAGTCAAAGGTTCTTTAAAGAACCATCTCTTTCTTACCCTTTTATAATCTGAAGAACCTTCTTTCGCCACAAAGAACCTTTTGTGAAACAGAAAGGTTCTTCAGATGTTAAAGGTTCTTTATGGAACAATTTAGAGGTTCTTCTATGGAATCGTGAAGATCCTTTATTTTTAAGAGTGTATACAGACTTGGAAAAACATGACCACAGTGTTCAATAAATATTGATAACCCTAAAAAATTAGACGGGCTAAACCAACACAAAGGGAAGAAACCACAACAAACAGTCCACAGGGGCGTTACAATATGTGTGTATATATGTATATGTATTTGTTTTTTTTCAGGAGAAAGTTAGTTTTGCAGACTTGGAAAAACATGATCACAGTGTTCAATAAATATTGATAACCCTAAAAAAAATTATCTACCAAGTAATATATTAATTACACTATTTGTTAGCTGTTTAATGTTACTAAGCAGCAGAAAGGCCTTAATAGGTGCATTTTGAATATTCATTAGGATTTATATGCAGTACTATCATTTTTGTATTTGACAATTTTGTAAATGCATAAACAACAGCAGAAGTGTGGTTTACCAACTGAGCAGATGGAAAAGACACTGGGCCAAATATTGTATTAGTATTAGCCATTTTACTAAGTGACAGATGAATGCACTAATATGCTGTAGTTTGATTGGATGCACAACCTCTGATGTCATCAATAAAAATATAAACATTTTCTCTTTTTTTCTTTGTGAAAAAGTGATAGACCTATTTATTTTAACTGTTAGCAAAATAAAAAATTAGCAAAATAAATGTAACTATTCAAAATAATGTAACTAACTAACTATTGAATAGTTAGTTGCAGGTTATGGACCTTTTTCCCATTTCTGGGTTTCTCAGCAGTGGAAGTCATCATAGTTGGGTTAACTTCAAGAGCAGTGAATGGGAGAATACCACACATTTTTTGCATTCCCATTTGCTCAAACTGCAAAAGAAAAACTCCACGATAGTGTTTTCATGAATTTCAAAAAAAGGAAAAAAATCGAGAGAGACTGATAACGGCAGTCAGAAGAGAGAACAATGTCAAATTTACCGTCCCTCCCTTAGACGCTGCATTATAAACACCCTCGCATTAGCGTTAACTAGTTTTTTTTGTATGCATAATACAAAGTATAGTGTTATAAATGTACATACATACATTTAAAAAAAAATTATCAAAATATAAAAAAACGTTAAACGTCATCAGTCTTGTGAAAAGGGTCCATTATTTGCATTTAGCACATCCCTGTGACTCTGTTTGACAGTTGAGAACCTTTGGCTTAAATAAACAGTTGTATGTCTTTTTCGCTTCGGTCTAAGAAAGTGTGAGTGCTGAGGAGGCTTTTTAGGAAACAAATGACCTGAAAATCACTCTTGGCAGACATTTGAGTAAGTGGTGTCTGAGGCTTTCCCTGCTCATTCGGGCAGCTTTGAAGACTGCCTGAGGACTGATTGTTTTCAGAATGGAACCTGTAAAGCAGCGTAGGCTGATGACTGTGTAGGCTATGTAGGCCGTAAAAAACTGTGATAAGAGGAACTTGATTGTGGAAATGGCCGGCAATTATTTCAAGTGCTTTACTCTTAATCATGTGAGACCAGACGTGCTTTGCAATCATGCCCATCGTTGTGAGCTGCTTTTCTCTACTTCCAGAGTTTCTGGTTGGCTAGCAGAAAACTCATCTGCTAGATAGATAATAAAATAAAGCAATTTGGATAATAAAACCTGGAAATAACTCTGTTGAAACTAAATGTCTCTAAGTAGATATCACAAGGCCAGTGGAGATCATCAAAGTATTAAGTCAATTTTAAATTCAATTTGAGTCAAATAGTCAAAACGGTTGAACATTTCTACAAACTTTTACAAATAGTTATTGTACTTTCACACCAACACATTAGATGGGTTAGATTAAGGCAATGATACATCTGTAGGAAGTACTGTAATAAACCTGTTTTTTAATTCCAGGACAGACAGGTATAACAGAAGGTTTAGTGAGTGTAATCCTATTAAAGTCCTGTTTAAGTTTTACAGCATGCATTTAATTATAAAGCAGTTTCCGAGTAATGAGTTGGAACATTGAAATCTCCATAGCTGCCAGCTGTTAGGCAGGAGTTATTCAAATTGTACTGGAACATTTTTTTCACACTCTGCTGTACTTTATTAAATTATTTCTCAATATTGCTTAGAAATGTGAAGGGTAACTACTAGATTAATTTAATTTGATCCTTAATGCACCACCATCACCGTCTTTATACACAACCTTCTCTATCCTACTCTATATTTGTCGTTTTTTTGCTCCTGGGAAGAACAGGTGTTTGATAATCTCTCTTTGCTGTACTCATATTTGCTTTAACAACACATTTCATCCTTCAAGCTGTTTATAGACAAGCTCAATGTCAGGAGATCAGCTCTGCCTCACATTTCTGCTTGACATAATTCTATTTTGACCCACACATCAGCATTTTCAATTAGTTGGGTGGTAGGATTGATGCCCGGCTAAACTCATTGTCGGTTAATCCATGAGCGTTCCCCTCTAACCCTGCTAAATCACTGGCTCTCCATCCGGCACGGATTACCCCGCAGGTCTCATGGGGTGGGAGCGGCGTGGTGGCACTAATCTACTGCTTTCTCAGAGCTGGGATCATTAGCTGGATTTTCCGTGGCTTGTCTGGAGCTGGAGTAGATTACGGGCAGCACCAGGTGTTGTTCCAGCTGATGAAGTCAGCGGTACGGGGTGGTATTTTGGGATGGGTTAGTGGTCTCTGTTGTGAGTGGGTTAATGAGCTGATGGACAGAAATTCTGTGCAAATTAACATCTACTCACCCTTACGTCATTCCAAACCTGTATGACTTTCTTTCTTTCTTCTGTTGAACACCAAAAAAAAGATTGTTGAAGAACTACTTTGGACCCAAGTTACTTTTATTGCATGGATAAAAAAAAAGGTCTGAGACAGACCCCCCCCCCAAAAAAAATGTTCTTGTCTGTTCTGCAGAATAAATCATGTCATATGTTTGGAATGACAGGAGGGAGAGTAAATTATCACAGAACATACATTTTTGGGTGAATTATCCCTTTAAACAATTCACTCTGTCTGTCATACTGTTATGGAGAATATCATAATGGCAGTTTTAGTTTCTGCAGTGCAGGATGGCTTGGTTTGTTTGTTTTTGAAAAAAATAATAATCAGCCATTCATTTGTCAGTATACAATTACGCTACATGCAAGTCTCCGCAGAATTTCCTCAACAGACTGCCATGTGATTAGCTCTTTGTTTGCTTGCCCTGTATTGCTCAAAGCTAATGTCTCCTTTCAAATAAATACTGTATTTTGCAGGCTCTGTTATCCTATACCATTTTAACATGCCCATTTTAACTTAATTTGTTTAGCCTACTAAAACTAGGAATATGCAAAACTACATTTTCTTAAAATTGGCAGCCAAAGACATCCCTGAATGTGTTTGACTATAGAGATGTTTTTTTTTTAAAGAGGGTGAATGTAAATGCACAACATTTCCATGAAGCTTTTACTGTGAAAACAAAACAGTCTAAAAGCAACTGTTCCAGTTTTTTAAATTGGTTTGGTACTATTTTCATAAGTCAGGTGTACATTTTCAAAACTCTTAGTACAAAACTTTAAACTGACCACACTTATAACACCACAAGTCACTTTCAAAACAATATCATTGTGATATGTATTGAGATCATTTGGTTTAATCACCAAAACACAACAGTAAGATCTTCTTTCAATTTAGTACTTTTAACAATCAGTTCATTCAAGAGCAAACAATGCAAGATGCATGTTTCAAATCACCTTTGTTGCTGAAATAATTACAGTAATACAGGCAATCACTGTCATGTTAGAAAATATACTTACCTAACTTGCATATCTCACATAAAATCCTTAATGTTTGTAAAAGTATTTATCCAGTGTGTTATCAAAAGGTGTGATGAAGGTATGACATGGCCATTAGGTTTTGTGCTAGAATATGGTTTACTGTCAATGCAGGAATGTGCATTGTGCAAAATCCTCACAATGCCATATGACTGAAACTGTACTGTAGCTGAACGTTTCAGATGAAAGTTGAGGTATAGTAATGTGCAGTCTCTACCATGGCAATGCCTCTATATACAGTATCGCATGGCATAATGTAAGTGTGTTATCAAAAGGTGTGATGAAGGTATGACATGGCCATAAGGTTTTTACCTAATGCAGTAAATGTCCTCACTGTGCCATATGACTGAATCTATATTCTAGCTGAATTTTTCAGATGAAGGGTGAGTTATAGTTATGTGCAGTATTTACCATGGTAATGCTTCTATATACAGTATCAAATGGCATAATGTAATGTAAAATGTTGTATTTGATGCCATCTGTCTGATCAATCTCTGATCAGTTCCTCTCGCTTGTATCCTGCTGTATGTTCACAAATTGCAAAACACACCATTTTACAAATGAGAACATCCTCAAAGGGAGGTTTTTGGTGATTTTGTCAGGTTTTGCTCACTTCTGGGTGGCAATTTGTCCCCAAAATATGGTAAAGTAGGTAGACACACACACACACACACACACACACACACACACACACACACAGGTATTCCTATCATTATGGTGACATTCCATAAGGGTAATGGGTTTTATACTGTACAAACTGTATATTTTATCCCCATACACTAACCCTACTCCTAAACCTACCCTACGAAAATTCAGTTTTTTTCTCATAGAAAAATTAAACATCTCCCACAAGGACAACAATTTCAGATATTGCCATTTTTGTGGGGACATTTTGTGAGTGAACCACTCACTCTAAGAATAATCATCTAAGATAAATCACTTATAGTGTAAAAATTATTTATTGCATTTGGTTATCCTTAAATTGCAAACAAGTTCTTTAGAAACTATATCTATTGAATCTATATCTATAGCTAGGAATAGATGTACCAAATGATTCACTGATTAACCATTAAGATGAGTTAGATGAAATAATAGACAAATGTATTAAACTGAATGAGAAGACATGCAAATAAAAAGTTTGATAGTAAGAGTTTTATGAATAGGGTGGCCATATGTGCCGTTCATACGGGACACGTCCTGGCCAGGATTTTTATATTGCCTAAAACATCCAAAGTAGTTTGACCAATAACATGCAGGTATTGTATATAATCGACCAATCGTGGCGCGTGAGAAGGTGAGATCTAAGAGAACATTCAAAGCGATGCAAATACGCGTACGTGTTTGCTCGTTCGTTCGACTTGAAGCGTCGCCGCGCACCAATCATTGAATGACACCAAAGTACCGCGAGAGCGATTCGAAAGCATAAGGAGCCGTCTGCTCTGTTCTCTATAGCTCTCGTGAATGTCATACAAAGATCGATCTGCACAGTGCAAACAGCCAAAACCTGGATATTTTAGGCAATATAGAAATCCTGGCAAGGACACGTCCCGTAAAAATGACCCGTATAAATCGGTCACCCTATTTATGAAACACAGTTACTATGAATGAAACATTTATATAGATGAAACACTTATTTTGTGTAGTGAAGAGTACTTTGTGATTGTGTGTATTGTACTAAGACAATTGAAAATATGTTGAAATGTTTGAAAAAAGTGCACTTTTGATGATCTGTTGTGATATTAGTATGAAGAGTTATGAAAATGTAACAGTTGCTTGTGAAAATAGTACCAAAGCGAATAAAAAAAACCTGTACCATGCTAATTAAAGCAAAATATCACTGTATACACAACCGTTCAAACATTCGGGTTTGGTTGCAAATTTTTTTTTTTTTTTTTTTTTTTTTTATGTTTTGAAAGTCTTTTATGCTCACCATGGCTGTATGTATTTGATAAAAAATGTAGTAACATTAATATTGTGAATATTTTGCATTTTAAAATGTCATTCATTCCCGTTATGTCAAAGCTTAATTTCACGCTTTCATTTTTGATCAATTTATTGCATCCTTGCTAAATAAAGTATTACATTTATAAACTTTTGAATGGTAGTGTAACTCAGTGTTTCCCAACCTTTTTTCTGCCTCGGCACAGTTTTCATAAATAAGAAAATCCCACGGCTCAACACTAAGCACTAAAAAAATTCGGAAATACTTTTTTTTTCAATAATTAAACAATGCGTCGTCAGAGTTGGTGTTTTGGCTTTATATATGATCAGACACTGCACTTACCATTTTGTGAAAATCATGTTCCAATGGAGTTAACGTTTTTCGTTAAGCGAATGACGGAGATCTGCATTTTGTCCATCATTAGAATGGCCGCATCTGAGGCAGTAAATTAATCACATGATGTTTTCATCAATTTATAGGTTATAAAGTTTATTATAGCTATATGGGGGCTCGTTTTTTTCTTGTTGTTTAATACATTTAGCCAAAATCTCGTGATGTATTTAAAACGTACAAAAGAATATTGGCTAACTAGACAGCAAATGCTAAGACTCCTCTCCGCTCTTCAAACAAACAAAAACATTAGCCTTTATGGACAGTGTTTCTTGAGTAAAGAAAATGCTGTACTTATTTAAATGTCAGTTCTTTAATTTACCCTTGCATTGCGAAGAAGTAGACGTCTGTTGTCAAACTGTGCCTCACGGCACTTTATTCTGAATGGAAACGGGGTGGAGTTATGAGGTTTGACTGACAATTTGAGGATCCAGGTTTAGTCACAAGCTCTTTGAATACTTTTCATTGGTTAAATACGTGTAAAACCCACAAACAGTCATAACGATGACCAATATCACTGATTTAAATCATAATAACGAAATATATTAGAGAGAGGACATTTTTGATCATTTTCCACAACACCCGACAACCTGTCACGGCACACTAGTTGGTAGCACAGAGGTTGGGAAACACTGGTGTAACTATACACAAAATCTAGACCTTGCTAGTTGACTAATTGTTACTCATACATACATAGATGCATGTTCTTGCATTTGTCAATATCTGTGAATAAAATATTCTTTCACAGCCTTCGATTTGTGGATTTGCTTTGTTGTCTTCCTTTAAGTCTAGAGTATTTGTATTGGCTGTAAGCAGATGACAGTATTAAACACTCTGCAGTGTGAAAGAGTTTAGCCTCAGGCAGCATTGGAAAGGTTCTGTGAGGACTCAGTAGTAGAGCAGGCTGATGTCATCGTGGGTTTTAGCTGCCAAATCACTGATGAGCTTGAAAATGCCCCTTAAAGGGCAGGGACTTGACTGTTATTAAAACCAGTCAGCTCTGGTAGGAATAGACCAAGGGTTATTCCCTCAGTCTGAACCATCACCAGCGCCCATACTGACGCATTTTAGTTCTTATTATATTTTCCCTTGTCACTCTTCATTTTCTCCTCCTTGTCCTCAGTTTCTTCTCCATCCAACCAACCTCCAGTTATTATCTCCTCCTTGCTAGTGCCTGTGCTCCCCTTCCATTCCCCTCCTCTTTCCCTTGATTAAGTGGAGATGGGAGCACATCTAAATTTAACCACACTTCATCTCCCAGCTCCCCCTTGCTGTGTTTGATACTTTTGTTATCCCTCTCAGACTGATGGTGGAAAATTGCTTATAATGTTGGTGTAATTTTATATTATGGAAGAAAGATGTGTGTTTTACCTACGTTCTAGGTTTTCCAGCCGTGTGTGTTTTGTTACACTCATCCCTCCATCTCATTAACTCTGTTTTTCTGCAACCCTTGCTATATTTCACACCCTTTTTTCGTATTCCTTAGCAAACACTCTCTTACAAATATTCCTTTCCTTTCCTCACTGGTGGACCCTCCATTCTTTGTTGGAAAAACACACACACACACACACACACACACACACACACACAGACACACACACACACACACACACACACACACGCACACACACACAAAAAACAATCTATGTTTCAAAAAACAAAGCAAACTGAAGTGCGCTTAGGGGGATTAAGTCTGATAGATACACTTTTAGACTAGAATGATACATTAAAAGCTTTGCAGACTTGTCATCATGGTATACTGGAGAGCCCTGATTGGTAGGTGGCATAGATGGATGGACGGATGAGCAGCCTGCTTTTTTGCCTCTTTCTCCTTGTGCCCTTGGGTGTCTACCCACTAAAGCTACATTTTAGCCTTGTGTGGTCATGCCAGTTAAACTGTGCACTGTGCTGCATGGCTCACTGTGATAGCTTCAGCTCCGCTATCACCCAGTCTGCTCAAACACCTGCTGACCTGGATTCACAGCGGCAGGCTGTCGACTCGTCAGGCAGGTTCTGGTCCAGAAGCATGGCAGCTTTGAGGAATGGAGTCTGCCAGCTGCATAAAACAGACAAACGAAGACAAATGAACCTGTCAGAGTGCTCAGTGGCTGCACACTGTACTCTCTGACCTGACCTAATCCACTGCTTCTCTGGTCTGAATGTCAACTGGGTTTTGCTTGGCTGAGGAATTCCAGAATTGTGTTGTTTTGTGAAAGCTCCAAGTTGTGCTTATTTCTTCCTTGACTCAAAAAGGATGTGAATTGTGATAAAGTAGCAGAATGTGAATGTGAAACTACACTGTTAAAAAAAAAAAAAAAAAAAAAAAATCAAGAAAAGCAAATTATATCCTGACATAAATTACTGTACCAGTATGTTTTTTTTTTCGTGGACATTTCCTTTAACCCTAAAACACAATGCAATGTGTATTTCAAAATTCAGGTAAAACATCTGAAAAATCAATACAGAAAAATTCCCTGCAGGTGTTTTCTGGTTGAATTCAAGAGTGTTGCTAGTTGGTTATTAGGATGTTGGGGGTGGTTGCTAGGTTGCCACCCAAGTTTATATATGATATTCTGGTCCCTGGACAGATATGGTTGAGTCTTTGGATTTTTTTTCTGCCCATTTTATTGTCTGCCAGATATAAATTTCATGTCTGATTGATTTGAAAAGTAATAGTTATGGCACATGCAGAGAAACTGAAGACTTTCTAATGGGATTATTCATGTCTTGATTGTATAAAGTCCATATTTGATATTTGGTATGTCTGACATTCATTAGCTTCTGTGTGCATACTCCCTCCGTATCTGTTATGAGAGTCAGTCTGATTAGTGCCAAATGGCTTGGGGTGGAAATCCCAGATTACACATTCTAACTACTGCAATGACATAATGTGTTTCCTTTAGGAGGCTTTGTTGTGGATTCATTTTTAGGTATTATGACATAGATACTGTAGGCCAGTGCTGCAAGCACATATGTTTAAACTAGCAAGACCACCAGCCCAGCAAACATAAACCTTTTATCTCCTTTCCTTTCAGTGGGACGGGCAAAGTGACAGTTAGTTCTGCCATCATTAACTTTTGCTTTTTTCTGTTACTCCAAAATGAATTTCATGATCATTTCATCATTCTGTAACTGTTTTTAAAATGTTAATGTGCATGGCTGAATTGCTACATAAGCTTTTCAGCATCATGTTACCGAATCATCTTATTTGGGAATTCAGTCAAATCTGAATATTTTTAAAGGATATTTTTTTTCTTTATGAAGCCCAAGATTTTAGGTTGTGCTAGGTAAAATTAACTTGACACCAATAATTTAAAATTACAAATACAGAATTAAGAATAGCAAAGAAAAAGCAGGGATATTTTTGATATACAATTGCAATACACAGTCCAGTGCTGCTGGTCTGTGATGTAATGTAGGATGTGGTTAGTTTATTCTGAATAGGCCAGAGGAAGGGCACCATAGTTAATTTCCCTTGGATGACATGAAGCTCCATTATTGTCTAAAATGTGCCTGAATGATTATGTGCAAAAAGTCGTTTCAGGTTGAAACATGCATTGTGTTTGGACTTAAACTTACAGACATGCTTGAACACAAAGAACTTTCTGTGATGGATCATGAGACAATTTCCATCTTGCTTTGTTGCTAAGATTTCTTTACTAGAACAGAACTGTCTAGAATGACATAGAAGTTTTCTTTCTTTGTGGTTCACATAGTGTTTAATTTTTTCTTCTTTTCTTCTCCAAGGATCCTTCAGTGGCCAAGGTCAGTGGAGGGAGAAAGAAAACTGTTTCCTTCAGCAGTATGCCATCAGAAAAGAAGGTGAGCAGTGCTGCAGATTGCCTTGCCTTCATGCAGGGTGGCTGCGAGCTAAAGAAGGTGCGACCCAACTCGCGCATCTACTCGAGATTCTACACTCTGGATCCTGAGCTGGCCTGCCTCCGTTGGGAACCCTCCAAGAAAGATGGTGACCGAGCTCGACTTGACATCTCCGCTATCCGTGAGGTCCGCACAGGGAAAAGCACAGAGACCTTTCTCTACAATGGCCCATCTGATCACCTTGCTGAAGAAGCAGCCTTCTCCATCATTCACGGTGACGAGTATCAGTCTCTGGACCTGGTTGCTCTCTCTGCCGATGTGGCCAACATCTGGGTGACAGGGTTGCGGTACCTGTTGTCTCACCCTGGTTCCATTGGTGGAGGGGATGGAGGGGTGGGAGAAGGCAGTATTGGGAACAAGATGAGGCAGAACTGGTTGGCGGCTGAGTTTGCTCTCGTTGATGAAGATGGTCACGGAATTGCGTCTGAGGACACAGCAGTGGCCACCATCTGTAAACTCTGCCCTGGCATTAGGGAAGCAAAGGTAGGACATTCTTTTATAATTCAATTTATTGACCACAAAATCTTGCATTTCATGAGTAAATGGGTTTAGAAAAAGCCAAGCAATACTGAATGTCTGACACCCCAAATTGAAAGCAATCATGAATGCATATACTGTGGCGGTTTTTATGTAGGACGCATAAAATAAGAATCATACTACTGTCCTAGAGCAGTAAGAGATGAAAAACAAACACTGAAAGAGCCATAAATATGAACAGGCAATATGATTGTTGTTCCAGAGCTCTCTCTGTATCATTACTTGGCTTGACTTGATAACCAGCCCTGCTGAGGCAAACAGCAATTGTTTAGTTTTCAATTTGGCAGCTGTGACAGTAGTTTCATCCATGTGTGTTTGTGTGTGGACTGGACAGCTGGGGACAGGAGGAGGACAGACAGAAGCCACAGGGCCAAGTCTCCAAGTCTTTGTGACAGCGGGTGTGAGGCATCTGCTTCATGTGTCTAGAGAGACATGTAAAGGCAAAAAGGGCAAGCATTGAGGAGCTGACTGTATAGGCATGACTCACTTTGCTCCTGGCTGTATCCTAATCTTGAAAAATGCAGGACAAGATCTAGGCCCTGTGAAGTGCTACTGTTCCTGAATTTGTATGACTTGTGACATTTTGTCTCTCAAGATTCAAATCACTATCTGCCGCAAGCTGCTTATTTGATTTGCCTCTGGTTTGTGTAATAGTTTTGTTCTGTGATTGCTCATTAAGTTTCAAAGTTCTTTTCAAGGAAGAATATCACCCCCCAGCATTTCTTATTCAAGAAACAAAAGCTAAAAAACTGATGAGACAGGCTTACATTATAAGCAGATGATAATTACAGTAGACTGCAGAACTCTCAAGGCCTTGGTCATCAATAACCAACCGTTACCTGACAGTAGTCCTAATGTTCTTTTTTATTATTTAGTAGATACTTTAAAGGGATAGTTCACCCAAAAATGAAAATTTGATGTTTATCTGCTTACCCCCAGGGCATCCAAGATGTAGGTGACTTTGTTTCTTCAGTAGAACACAAACTGAGATTTTTAACTCAAACCGTTGCAGTCTGTCAGTCCTATAATATCAGTGGATGGGAATCACGGCTTTGAGAGTCATAAAACATACGCAAACAAAACCAAATTAAACCCTGCAGCTCGTGATGATACATTGATGTGAAAAGACAAAACAATCGGTCTGTGCAAGAAACTGAAGAGTATTTATATAGTTTTTTACCTCTGATTTTCAACGCAATGTCCGAACATTCCTGAGCGCGTTCACGTCCTGCGCGTGAGGCGTCTTCTTCTTCTTGCTTTACGGCGCATCACATACGTATAAGTGCATTACCGCTACCTATCTCTCAAATGGATCATTGACACTCCTAATTGAGATTGTAGATAGAGTGTCAATGACTCTCAAAGCCGTGATTCCCTTC
Organism: Sinocyclocheilus anshuiensis; assembly: GCF_001515605.1. Lineage (NCBI taxonomy): Eukaryota > Metazoa > Chordata > Actinopteri > Cypriniformes > Cyprinidae > Sinocyclocheilus > Sinocyclocheilus anshuiensis. The sequence goes on along the minus strand of NW_015541051.1, from coordinate 426,561 downwards.
CACTTGCATTATAAGACTGACAGACTGCAACGGTTTGAGTTAAAAATCTCAGTTTGTGTTCTACTGAAGAAACAAAGTCACCTACATCTTGGATGCCCTGGGGGTAAGCAGATAAACATCAAATTTTCATTTTTTCATCAAGCAAGGCATTCCCCCTGGAGCAAGTGCCTTGGGCAATAGCAAAATGATAATAGTTTGTAGATTAATCCCTTTTCTAATCATGCTTTAAAATAACAAGGTTTGGGTTTCTAGTTCAAACTGTTATCCATAAAAGTGCTGCCAACACAAATGTGTACTAATAACGTTAATACAACTTTCTTTTTTCTTTTTATCAGGTGCGATTGCGCTTTAAGGAGATTCAGCGGAGCAAAGAGAAGCTAACCTCTCATGTTACACTGGAAGAATTCCAGGAGGCCTACTGCGAGTTGTGTACGCGACCTGATGTCTATTTCTTGCTAGTGCAACTCTCAAAAGACAGAGAGTGCCTTGATGCCCAAGACCTGCGTCTTTTCCTAGAGACTGAGCAAGGTCTACCATTGGCCACCACTGAGGGCTGCTTGGAGCTTCTTCGCCGCTTTGAGCCTTCTACAGCTGGGCATGAACGAGGTCTACTGGGCTTGGACGGCTTTACCTGCTACCTACAGTCAGCTGAGTGCCAGTTATTAGACCCTGAGCACCAGAATGTGTGCCAGGACATGAAGATGCCCCTATCTCATTATTTCATCAGTGCCTCCTACCGCTCCTACCTGCTGGATGACCAAGTCCATGGCCGAGCTGATCTTGGGGGTCTCATTCGAGCCCTGCAGGCTGGCTGTCGTTGTCTGGAGTTTGGGGTTACCGATGGGCCAGAAGGGGAGCCATTATTGGGTGTAGACCATGGTACAGATGGAAAGCATCATCACCACCACCATCATCACCATCACCATCATGGTTCTGTTACTTTGCGCAGTGCCCTGGAAGTAGTCAACAAGTATGCTTTTCTCACCTCCCAGTATCCTCTGCTGCTGTATCTATGCCAGCGTTGCTCACCTTCCCAGCAACGTACTCTTGCACAACACCTAAAAAAAGTTTTTGGACCCAAGCTCTATACCCCTGAATCTCTGCCTGTCAGTCTGGGAGGTCGTGCAACCACTTTGCCCTCTCCAGAGCAGCTGAAGGGAAAGGTGCTTCTTGTGGGAAAGAAGCTGCCCCCCGAAGAGGAAGGTTCTGAAGGAGAGGTATCTGAGGAGGATGAGGAGATTGGTGGTGGTGGTCCTCTGGCTGGCAGAAGGATGACTATCCCTGGGGAAGAGGAACTGGGGGTGGTCCTTGTTGTTCCCCCGCCCCCACAGCCAAGGCGCCTCCGATTGCGGCGTGAATTGTCTGATCTCGTCGCGGTTGCTCGTATTGGAAGTCGCAACTTTTATGCTCACCGGACGAGTGCACAGCCATCCCAACAGCATTCCCCCCTCTCCACTCCATCTACACCAGGTACACCTATGACCCTTGACCCCCCTTACTGGACCCTGTGCTCTCTTGGGGAGGGAGAGGCAGGACGGCTGGCCAGTGAGAGCCCAGAGGAGCTGGTGAACTTTACCAAGCGCAATCTAACTCGTGTGCGGCCCAGCTCTGTAAGGCTAGACTCTAGCAACCCAAACCCACAAGGCTACTGGAAAGGAGGTGTGCAACTGGTAGCACTCAACCAGCAGACACCAGGTGCCATGCTAGACTTGACCCGTGGCCGTTTTATGCAGAACGGTGGGTGTGGGTATGTTCTTCGTCCAGCAGTCATGCGAGAGGAGGTTTCCTACTTCAGTGCCCAGTCACAAGGCTGTGTGCCTGGTGTACCACCACAAACACTCAGGGTGAAGGTCATTAGTGCTCATAGTCTTCCCAAGCCACAAGGCTCTGGTGCCAAAGGTGAGGTAATTGACCCATATGTGGTGCTGGAGCTGCACGGAGTGCCTGCAGACTGCACAGAGCAGAGAACTCGCACTGCTGCCCAGAACCAGGATGATCCACTGTTTGACGAGACCTTTGAGTTCCAGGTGAGAGAGCGAGAACATCATGAATATAAATCTAATTTATTTCATATGTGATGTTGGAACACTTTATTGAAACTAAAGCCGGCCTTGCCACCATCTCTGATATTTGCATATGGTTTTTGCATTTTGCCCCCTAGTGGCAGTTGTATGTAACTTTCAAATTGGTTGTGAAGTAGCCAGTACTGTAGCCATTACTTTATACTTTTTTTACCATGGTAAAATGAATGAACAATGAATGTACACACACAAAACAAATGATCAGCAGTACATCTAAAAGAAAAACGTTTTCTAGGTCTACTCAATGTAAATTATTTAACAATGATAAAATCACCGTTTTGGATATAATTATTCATAACTGCCCATTTTACGGAAATGTTTTTGTATGTGACAATTGACCCTTCGCAAAGACCCACCCTCCTTGCTATCTCCGGCAAACAATGCCGCTCTCACACTACACATCATGTTCTCATGCAGTAAAAAGTACATTGCAGAGTAAAGAGGAAACACACTGACAGACAAGACAGAGCAGGTTACTTCTGGTACAAGGTTTCAGGACTCACAGCTTTCAAATTTGGTCATTTTTAAAGAAATTTTAACAATAAATACCGTTTTGTGGCTCTTTAATGACAGATCACTGTATTGCCTCAGTTAAAGCGCCATGTGAACCGATCATCTTTTCATGTGTACTTAAAGCACAAAATGAACATGAATGAAAATCAGAAAGTATTTTATTTCAGCCGTGGAGTACACCATTATTCACCAAAGTCCACCGAAGTTAATCTACACTCCTGTCTGATTTAAAGGGATACAGCTACGGCTACATGGGCATGCGCACATCAGTATAGCGTAATTTGTATCACAATGTACAACAAAAATGACTGTTTTTGCATTATTGTTTAGGGTTGGGGTAGGTGTAGACGTTAATAAAACAATCTAATAGATAGAAAATGTAATTTATTGTTAGTTTCCGGCTGTAGCTGTCAGACAAGATGGCGGATTTGGCGTTATGATTGGTCAGATCGCCTGTCAATCAAGCTCTTTGTGAATGGTCAATTCTGCATACGAATATGAACGGAATACAGCTCCCATAAGGGAAATTATTGACTTCTGGTCTGTAGTTTGATGTTTTTCTGAGATAGAAAAAGACTGTATAAAACTTTGAGGCATGAGACGTTTTACATGGCACCTTGCCTGTGGGTTTTTGACTCGTGTTCTCTGGTGTGGCCAGTGATGTGCAAGGTTGTTCTGAGCTTCTCTGTGTGTATCAGTCTTGAGGGCAGTCTCCATTCTCATGTGTCTTAATCAGAATGCTGCAGTCCATGAAGCAGCAACTGAGCCATGTCTCACACTGATTACCTGCTGCATGGAATATTAGCACAGTTACGACTGAGCTCAGCTATGCCCCATCATCCTAAAACACATACTCATTGACCTCCCTTAGAAGATTGTAATGATGACAAGGTGCTTCCAAACTAACATGTTATATTTTGGAGGATTGTGTTATATTCTGAGAGGATTGTGTTTCTGTAACAAAAATATTATTGGCACTGCCTAGGCTTTGTATACAGGTTTCAGAGGACAACAAAATGGCTGAAAGCTAATTCTGCTCTTAGCGCTGATTCAAGACAGAATCTGAGATTTGTTTTGAAAGTTTGAATGTTTTATTTTTTTTGAAGACATGCTGATTTTCTCTCTATGTAGTTAGACAAACATATCCTGATAGAATGCAGCGAGTTTATAAAAGGTTAGCTCTCACTGGTTGCTCCATTTCTTTCATTTTTTTTAGCATGTGCTAACCTGAGCTGGAAACTATAACAGAAATGTCACATACATAAATAACATGAATGTATAGTGTACTGACCTGTGATCCACAACCAGAATGAGGTTAATGGATGCAGTCTGTCCTCATGGATGCACTGGGATGACGCAAGAGTGTGCAACTCAACACAACTCTTCTTAGATCTGTTATTAGGGAAGATCTACATCAAAACTTAATGGCCTGCTAACACTAATGCTCTTGCCCTGGATTGTAGTTCAAACCTACAGTCTAGATACCTCATTACACTGCTCTATAAGTGGGTGCCAGTTTCTTCCAGCCTTTTTTTTTTTAATGATGTGACCTTTCTTTTAGCAGGGCCTAATTACAGTTGCATGCCAAATTTAGACAGCTTTAATTACGTGATGCAAATTAAGAGTTTCTTGGTGCAGGTGTGGGTTTGTTTTACCTGTGATTTCCAGTGCAATGAAGTGGACACAAACATGCAGCACTCTGGGTGTGTAGCAAGACTGCTGAAACCAATCAGCCTACATTTTTACAAGGTTCATCTGAGGAGAGTTAGTGTATGTTTGAGGAAATTGTGTTAGCAGCAATTTTTGAAGGCTAAAAAATGTTTTTGTCAAGAATACTAGTTTCTATCAACAAGCAGAGAGATGTTCAAGCACTCAATAAACACACTATTGTCATGTATTTTTTCATTGAACCAGAATCCATTTGCAGTGCTATTATCCATATAAAAGCAATGGGTACCATCATGACATCTCCCTGCTTCTGTTTGCCTGTTGTCCCTTTTTGGCTACATTAAAAATCCTTGTCGAAGCTACGCTCGCACACAGCAAACCAGAACTGTTCGTTTTGTAAGACCGAGTTAAATATAAACCAGCTAATATTGTTTGCCACAAAAAATACAACTTTTCAAGGATAAATTATAACAAAGCACCTTGCATTTCATGGTGAAACAAGAGGAAATTGGAGGCTTTAAAATAGGGGCGTGCAATATGCAACACTGATCATGGACGATAAAAATATCTCCTCGATCTGCTTTTGAAGAAATATCGTAGTATCGCGCTACAGCGCACATTTTATCAACTGCAGTTCTGGCGCCTCCATCTCAATATGCTGTACAACGCAACATACATTCACTACAGTGTTAACTCAGTGGTAGAGTTACACTCACGGAACACTGCACTTATTCGCAATCACAAAAGTACATTATTTGCATGTGCTTTAAAGCCGGTTAAACATTTCATTCACATGCTCTTCTGACGTGCGCTTTTTCTGAAGCGCGTGCACTAAAAAGCTTGTCAAACAGCGTCTGATTACTGAACTAAGTTATCTTTTGCGCTAATACAGTCAAAACACATAAGGTTATAGACTCATTTGGTTATGCCTAAAATGAAAATAAACCATTTAGAGAAAAAACCCCGGATGCGTGCCTGTACTGTATATTAGATGCGTGCAGGTCTTAAAGGGACAGTACTAAACATGCTGCCGACTGTCATTAAAGGGATAGTTCACCCCAAAATGTAATTTCTGTCATTATTTACTCACTCATATATTGTCCCAAACCTGTATTAATTTCTCGCTTGTGCTGAACCCAAAAGAAGATATTTTGAAAAACGTGGGTAACCAAACAGTTCCTGGTCCACATTGAATTTGATAGTAGGAAAAAAATACTATGAAAGTCACTGTGGACCAGCAACTGTTTGGCTTTCCGTGTTCTTCAAAATAACATTTATGTTCAGCAGAAGAAAGAAACTCATTCAGGTTTAAAACAACTTTTGAGTGAGTTAATGATGGTATAAAAATAAAACACTATGACAGTAGAGAGAGAATGACAAAAATTGTATTTTTGGGTGAACTATTCCGTGAATGTTAATAAAACAACAAAACACAGGGAAAAATCACTCACTACTCTTGACTGAAAAACTTCAATACAGCTGCTTTAAGAGGAATCAGTCTATATAGTGTTTTATTTTTATATTTGTTCATTCAATTTCTTGAATGCTCCTGCTAAATGCACCTATTGTACCTGAAAATAAATCACTGTTTGTTTTATTTGTGTATTATGTGTATTTGCAATGTGTATCTTTCTTATTTATTTAATAACTAAGATAAAATAATGACAAAGATTTTTATCTTCGCCCACTTTGGCCTAAATATCCACCATTCTTTTTTAAAATTTTGTTACCTTGAAAGGCTTTGTCTTTATAATAGGGAAATTAGTTTGGCTGCCCGAAAAACATAAAAAAAAAAAAAAAAAAAAAAAAAACAACAACCGTGATATGATATTTTTGCCATATCGCCCACCCCTACTTTAAAATTAAAATATCCTTTATTAGAATATGACAGTGAAAACTTTGACAGGAATATGCAGTAAATAAATACTTCTGTATTTATTGCCTGTGTTTACCCTACACAGTTATTGCATTTGTCATGTTTAGACCTGTTAAATGCTCCACACCACTGACTAGAAAACAACAGTCTTCCGATATGAATCTCCAGACACTGTACTTCCATGTTTAGTATAAAGGTAGATATGTGCCTTTTGGATGGGTTTCTACATCATACACATTGCATTGCAAGTAGACAGTGATAAAAATTGTGGGTGAGACTTGTCCTTAGCGCTTATAAATTTAAATCCCTGCTATTGTAATTTAAAGCAAATACTGTGCCATATGGTTATTTGAAGAGGAGGTTTTGAGAAGGATCCAGTGAAATCACAAATATATCTCTCACGCACACACTTATTCTGTCCTGGGGGATTGTGCCTCTTGTTGTTTGCATTTGTTTGTCTCTTGTTGCTTGGAGCTCAAGGACGTCATACAATTATAAGTCATGGGAGTGGTACACCTATCAGAGTCCCGCTAACAAACGCACACACACACACACACACACACACACACACACACACACACACACACACAGACAGAGGAGCAAATGCGCATCTCCTGGTGGGATCTGATAGAATGCTTTTACATCTCTTCCTGTGGCCTTTTTCACTAAACAGATAAGCAACTGAGAGCTCTGTACCCCTAATGATGCCAGTCACAATGTCAAGTCAAATCATACTTATCTGTGTATCACTTTTCACAATTCACATTGCTTCAAAGCAGCTTTACAGAAAATCAGGATGTTGTTTGATGACATTTTAATAACTTCATGCCCAATAGCCGCATTTAACAGATTAGAGTTGGGTGATAATATATTAATACTCTTGCAGTTTGCAAAGATGCTAGCAATTCAGCAGTTGAGATTTGCTATATAACTCTTTATATAATGGTCTTTATATAATGTCTCTGTAGAGTATACATGTATTTGTCATACCTAGGTGTGTGCACGATCCTTTCTGTACTGTAATAATTTATGTACCATTGTATTTACAATACTTATTTGGTACTCTTTTGTTATTACAGCAACATACAGCCATGGTATTAACATGGTATTACCATGTCCAAAAACATGGTAATATCATAGAACTGTTTTGTCTGTAGAGTTCATTAAATTTGTCCATGTACAGAAGCTTGAAGCAGGTTCTCTGAGATGCTGCATACCTGTCTTGAACTATTTTCTCTTGCATGAGTTGTGTCCAGGCGTCTATGTGGGTGTCTGCTGCCAGCTGAGGCGTTTTATCTTTGTTGTCTGTGTTTTCCTGCCAGATTTTCTGTTTTTCATTTTCTTAGTATGAATATGCATATTCAGTGTGACATAACTCTTTTGTGTCTCACTTGTTTTGTGTGTGTGTGTTATTACATGCTGTGTATACATACATCTACATATCATGAATATGCACACACACACACACACACACACACACACACATCTCTCGATAACGATACATTTTCTTTTGGAGATGCGCAAATTAGTAATTTAAGTGATATTACTCTCAGGTACCATTGTTCCTGTTTTTCTGACACAAAGGAAGCAGCGAAATACAGACTTCCTGTTATTTTCAGTGTATTTGTTACTATGTGGGTATGCTTATTGGTTATGTGAACTTCTAACAATAGTTACACAATCATTTTTGTAAGTTGTTTCAGTCTGTAACAGTCCCGCAGTTATTCATGGTGTGCAAGATGTAGGCCTATGATTTTGTTAAATTGTGTCCTTATTTATTAATGTGTGTGTTTGTCCTACATAGCCAGATGTCCAGGTGATATTGTGTGTGCATGCTAAACATTTCCATATTTAAATAGATGAGACTGTGGGAATGCGCTTTATGCAAATGATCTTTTAACTACCATATTCTGCGGTGTTACAGTGGCACGTCTGGCTCAGTGGTCTGCACTACATTTTGCATGCTTCATATTTCAGAATGTCTGCTCATGTGTTAAGTGTCTGTTTATACACCCTAGATATTTAATTCTCCGTACAGCTGCATCTGTAGAATGTTGCACACCTGAAGAGGCCAAAAATTACATTTACGGTTTTCTCTTTTCAGGTGAACATGCCTGAACTAGCCCTGCTGCGTTTCGTAGTTCTGGATGATGATTATATAGGTGATGACTTCATTGGCCAGTACACCATTGCTTTTGAGTGTCTACAGCCTGGATACCGCAATGTGCCCCTGCTGGGCCTCGCTGGAGACCCTTTGCCCCACGGCAGCCTGTTTGTACACATCGCCATCACTAACCGCAGAGGTGGGGGAAAGGCCCAGAGACGGGGTCTGTCCGTCAGGAGAGGAGCACGGCGTGGACGAGAGTACGTCACTCTGCGTAACACGGGAATCAAAGTGCTGGATGACACTTTCCGCCCAGCCAGCGGACCTCTGCGAGAAGCTACAGACCTGCGAGAGGATGCACTGGTAAGGGAGGTTGTGCATGTTCAGACAACAGTAATACTAGCAATTTGACTTCTGCACTACTTAGCAGCCACACCCTGCTGAAAAGACCAGGTTACACATGTAGGAATTTCCTTTCTGGTTCAGGTTGGTTTATGTAGATTAGTGCGGTTTGGTGCTGGTCAGCCAGCATGGTTTTTTCCATGTGATGCTGGATGATCAAGGAAATCTTGCTGGTAATAGGGGATAGTTCACCCAAAAAATGAAAATGTACTCACCCTCACGTTGTTCCAAACCCATAAAACTTTGATTATTCTTCAAAGACAGACTGATCCAAAGATCCAGAAAGGTCATAAAGGCATCGTAAAATGAATCCATAAGATTCAAGCGGTTTAAGTTGTGTGTAGACATGCAATAGCTTCATAAAAAGAACAGATTCAAATTAGGCTTGCATGCCTGTACTTTCAAAGGAGAAACAGAAACCTCTCATGTTTCATAAAAAATATCTTAATTTGTGTCTTATGGTTTTGGAATGACATGAGGTTGAGTAAATGATGAATAGAGTTTTTTTTTTTTAACTATAGATCTTAATCAGGTTAGAGACACTGGTGAATTTAACCCAGATGAAAACAACACTGTGAGGGATAGACTTGCAGTCTTTGCAAAATCACACACTGTATAAAGGTCCTCATAACTTTCAAAACTGTTTTATGAAGTTATTATTCTGTTGAAAGTTATTTAGAAAGGCGTTTCATCAGCTGAACTATCGGTATGTTGTTTAATAACAGTACAGCCCATTGGACCTACTGCAACTCTATCCATCACAGCCTTGTTTTCATTCCTGTCAAAAATGTAAAGTTTATTGCTTTATGCTTGGGGCTGTGCTGGGGGCTAGCATCCTGATAAGTTTTTAAAAGTTATCAGTGCACTGCATAGAATCCTATAATCTAAAAGCTAAATAAATAGTAAATAATTTTTTATTTTTATTTTATTGGAATAATTTCTAAACATTTTATAATTAAATATTTGATTGTATTTCTAAATATTTTATATTCTTTCATATTCTATGGGTGCAGCTTTTACTAATGTGTTTAATTTTAAATGGATGTATTTGTGATTGGATGAGGCCACATTAGTGTCAGGGTAGCACTGGTCCATCTAGATTGACGGCTGGCTCTCCCAGTCAGAGCTGTCTAAATGTAATGGTTTGGAAATAGTGAACAAAACAATTAAGTAGCTTTTTGTCAGTGCTATTAGTGCTGTTCAGTGGCTCGTGCAGATCATTGGTGCTGTTTGTAAATATGTGTCGCTCACTAATAACATGGCCATGTCAGACACTGAAAACAGATATTATAACGAGACATTATGTGGATGAACATATTTTTTTCCTTTTCATTAAACATTTGCTTGCAGTGTACACAACAATAACTTCACATCCTAAATCCACTCACCTGAAGATTCGACCTCACTTGTTGCAATGCTTTGATACAGTCACTGACAGACTTTTAATAATCAGATGACATTAGATTGCAGGTCTCAGTTCTGAACATGTAAAAACCAGACACCTCCTCACTGGAGTATGGCCATCCATTGTAAAAGCAAACCTGAGTTCACTTGCCATTTCTGGGGTTTGTAAACACATTTCTAGCATCTCAATGTGTTGATCTGGATTTTCAAGCCCTAGAAATGAAACCAAGCAACACACAACAGTTCTGCTGACCTAGACTATGTGAAGTTGAGGTATGATTTATGGGTGACGGTAAGGGGAGGAGGGATGGAGGGTAGAGTATCTGTGGGGTCAGGTGACAGGGCCAGGATCATTTGCCATCGCAGTGTGTTGAGGAAGAGGAGTTACTCCACATCCATAATTACTGTGTTCACAAAACCTGCTGATCTCAGAGATAAACACACAACCAGACAGCAGCTCCAAAAACTATTTATTTTAGTCTTACCTTCTGTTAACCATCTGATCCAATGGTCCTTTTTGGTAGGATTATGAATCTTTTACCTCACACACCACAGGTAACAGACTTGTTTGTTTGATAATTTTAGCCCAAAGGCATTCTTGTCATTATTTGAATTAAAAGCCACTTGGTTTGATATATTTTTTTATTATATATAATGCAATGACATTCATACCTTTTCATTGTCTAAATACTTCATGGGGTCACTGTACACACTGGTCCCTTTTTCTTTCATTTCCATTCCATTTTGTTGTATAATATATCTGAGCCACAACAATGTCCACTTTATTCCCAGCATACATGGACTTCTTTCTCATACAGATAAACATAGATATACAGACTAATCATCACCCACATGAAGCCCCCTTAACACACACGTACATCTCCAAATGGCTTTGTTAATCACGGCTGTGGGTGTGTGATTCTGTCAGGTGGAAATTAGAAATGGGCTCTCTATCTGCCACAATGTAATGAAGGGAAATGTATGATAAAAAGCTGAAATGAGATTAGCTGAGGCCTTTGACAGTAAACAGTCATGCAGACACAGAAAGCTGTTAAATTGTACAGGTTTATCTGTCTGTATAAAGGAAAGAAGTCATTATTTTGGCTTATGTAAAGTAGCTTTACATAATAAAGTCAGTGTCAAACAATATAAATATCACTATTTTTCAAGGTTTCAGACTCTTGGCTCTCTTTTTTTTTTTTTTTTTTTTTTTTTTTTTTTTTTGACGAGATCTTGCAGTTGTGATCGTATACTTTTAGAGTACTCTGTATTATACTATTTAAAAGTTTGGGGTCCATTTTTTTTATTTTTAAAAGAATATTATAAGAAATAAATACATTTAGCAAGGTTACATAAAATTGATCAAAAGTGTATAATGTAATGTATAATGTTATTAAAGATTTCTATTTCGAACAAATGCTGTTCTTTCAAACTTTGTCTTTTAGAGAAAAAAATGTATTCCACAAAAATATTATCAATGTTGAAAGCAGTTGTGCTGCTTAATAAGAAGTATTTGTTGTGCATTAAATCAGCATAATAGAAGGATCATGTGACACTGAAGACTGGAGTAATGGTTGCTGGAAATTCAGCTTTTCCATCACGGGAATAAGCTATATTTTAAAATAAGTTGAAATAATATTTCACAATGTTTGTTTTACTGTGTTTTTTTTAATCAAATAAATACAGTGAGCACAGGAGACATCTCAAAAACATGCTACCCCTAGCCCAAAATTGGAAATATGCATTTATGTTTCTTTTGTTTATTAACATGACATTTTTGTGCTTATCGTATTGTTACGTACTTTTATCTCTGTCTCTTGGACTTACTGAAATATTTGTGTTAACCAAGTGTGTGCCTGTGTGTTCATGTTTTCTCTTTCTTTAGAGCTCCACAGTGGCTTTTAAAGAGCAGTGTGGGCTCCCCCCGATGGCCACACTGAAGCAGTGCATCCAGAGCTTAGCCACGAGGCTGCAGAGTCCAGATGGGCCCCCAAGTGCCACACTCACTCTGAAGGAAGGTTACCCATGCCTGGAACCGGTGGGAAACTTGACTGATGCCACTCGTAAACTGCTAAATGGTTATGACACGGTAAGAGACGGCCATTTATGTAGGTTATTTTAATGTCATGCATCATTGCCATTTGTTTTTCTTTTGGGCTGTCAGTGGTTCCGTTTCATAGACTATAATAGGCCAACTTTATGCTTATGCTAAATTTCCCAGGCATCACTAATGCGCAGATAAAACCATTTCCTAAATGTTAGGCTATTACCTGCATTACCTGCCATTACAATGGCATTTGTCTTTTTATCCATCCCACGTGTATGTGTGTGGGAGTAAGAACAGGCACATCGGAGTGAGTAAGACATTTCAGGCTTTAGTCACCATCCTCCTCCTCTCCTTTTGTTGGTTCCCTCATTCTCTGTCTCTCCCTGTGGGTTGACTCTGGGTTCTGACAGCACTGACTGGCAGGACTGCATTTTATAAATATCTGCACTGTGAGAGAGGGCAGCAGGGGTCTTCTCAGAATTTTATTGCTTAAAGATCTCTTTTCCATAGTTCATAATAGAGTTCTCAGATGTGTAATGTTTGAGCATTTTATGTTATGTCAGAAATGAGACAGTAGTTTGCATAGAGTAAAAGTATAGACCTATGAAATGAATGAATGAATGAATAATGTATAATTTAGCTGGGATAAGTCATAGAAGAATTTCATGCAAAATTATGAGCAGTTTCTCATTCTTTTGGGAGACGTGAGATCAGCAGGGTTATTTTTTTTTGAGGAAATTAGTCCTTTGGGTTCATATTTTTAGCCATATTCATAAAATTTGTGTATGTGTACAATACTGTTGAATAGTTTTGGGATTGATTAAATGTTTTCATATTTTTGAAAGAAGTCTCATCAGCTGGGATTGGAACAATGTTACAAAATAATGAACTACAGTTTAGGTGAAAAGTGACTTTATTTCTAACACACATTCCTTGGCTTGATTGGATGAAGGCTTCCAATGAGTCCACTGGTATGGTCATCGTCACTTTTTTTTGTCATAACAAAGACAAAAATTATATTAATATTCATAAAATTTGTGTATGTGTACTATACTGTTGAATAGTTTTGGGATTGATTAAATGTTTTCATGTTTTTGAAAGAAGTCTCTTTTGCTCACCAAGGCTGCATTTATGTTTTAATGCAGTAAAACGGTAATATTATGAAGTATCATTACATTTTAAACTGCTTTTTTTTTTTTAATATATTTTAAAATGTAATTTATTCCTGTAATGGCAAAGCTGAATTCTGACTCCAGTCACATGATCCTTCAGAAATCATTATAATATGCTGATTTGGTGCTCAAGAAACATTTATTATTATCAGTGTTGAAAACCGTTGTACTGCTCATGCATTTTATCCAGATTCTTTTTAGCACTTTTTTTGATGAATAGAAAATTCAAAAGAACAGCATATATTTGAAATAGGCATCTTTTGTAACATTGTAAATGTCTTTACTGTCATTTTGATCAATGCACTGTGTCTTTGCTGAATGAAAGTATTAATTTATTTCTGAAAAAAAATCTTATTAAAATATATGAGCAGATCATAATATAGTTCCTGTCTGCATCCTTCTTCAGATCATCGCTTCCAACAAACAGCTGATAGAAAATGCAGAAGGATTGCATGAGAGAATCGCACAAGTGCAGAAGGAAGGTGAGTAGAGGTGTGGGGGAGAAGATGAGTGGAGATTAATCATCTTTGTATTTTCTTTCCACCGAATGATGTTCCAGTCAGGCCCCAGAGGATGTGTGAAAGTCTTGAGAAACAATTCACAGATTTTTCAAATTTGCATTCAAAGTAGATCCTGTTATCCACAACACACACAGTCCCCTATCAACACTTTGAAACATTGCCTTTTATCCTGAAAAGTTCTGAGAGTTGTTTTGAAATGATGTAAGTCTACACAGTATCCAGTGTTGATGAGGTACTTATACTAGTGATGCTGTTAATTACATTTTCTAGTAGTGTGACAGCAGGGCTGTTGCTAATAAATCGGGGTCACTGGTACTGTTTATCTCGTGGGGCCCCCCTTTGGCAAAATCGCAGTAGGTCCCCCACCACTGGGGGTCCCTTGAAATGTCACACACTTTTCATCCCACAAGCAATGGCTCTTTTTTGTAGCTTTTCCAGTAACAAGCTACAAACTTTTTTCCAAAGCGTATTTGTTTTTGTAGCATGACAAACCACAACACCACTGTTATGTGAAATTGGACGCCCAGCTTTATTACCAAGTTAGTCGACGCAATATTCAAAGAATGTAGCTTTGGGAAGTCTTTTTTGTGTGACTCTTTTCGTTCTTGCGGTGTCATGTAAATAAACGATTCACCATTTAAATAAATCATTCACAGTCCCTGCATGGAGCTTTCTGTCTTCCTTTTTATATTTAATGTAGAAAATGGTGCTTTTATCACTGTGTTTGCAACCCAGGTTAAAAAAAAATGTAGGTGTTTTTAAAAGTTCGTAATCTGTATGATCTGTCACCCTAATTGACATTCCTTAATTAAACCCCTCAATGTTTTTATGCTAAAAATGATCAATTAACTATTAGTAAATAAAAAATATATTAGAATATTATAATAATAGTAATAGTAATAATTCATAAGTTTATTTGAAAATTGTATTTTGTTACTATATTTTTAGTAGCTTGTAATACAGCCACAGTAACTACTTTTTCAAAAGAGTAGCTTGACTGTTGTTGAAGTACTTTAAATTATGATAGCTCGACAAATTACAGTTTTGTCCATGGTAACTACCAAAATACTGCAGTTATACAGTTACTACTCTAAAATCTTGAGAAACTGATATGACAAGATAATTTAATGCTTTCTACAAGTACTAGAATATCCTCACTCTCTGTTTCTAGCCTCATTATCTCTCACACAAATATTTTTTACCCCCAATTACACATATCCGAGGCACTTAGGTCAAAATACTCTGTTCTTATGTCCTTATGAGGGTATATTGATGAAATAAGAGCGAGCGAGTACAGACAACACAGCAGATTAGGAATGAAAGGGCAGCTTACAGAGGCCATGCCAAGATTCATCACGGGAAGCACAATATTATCTAACCAGAGGATGAATGAGTACATATCATCCATTATTTGGCAGCTCAGTTCCTGCAGAAGCATGTTTGCACCATAAATGTCATTTTAAAAATCTCAAGCCAGAGAAAAAAAAAAAGATAAAATGATACATGTTATGTATGTGTTTGTTTTCTGTTATATGTTCTCTTAGGAATGGTGTTTCATGAAGACCTGGCCAGGTTGGGAGAAAAGGAAAATCTAAAAGGCCGTAAACAAAGTAAAGCTGTGGAAAGTTTCGCTTGGAACATCACTGTGCTGAAGGTAAATAGCGTGAACTTCTCTTTCCCTCCCTCAAATAGCCTTGAATTTTTGGATAATGTTTTCACTCTGCTTTTAGACGAAAGGGAGAAAGGCTTCTGTTGTTTTGAAATTCTATCTTGCAAACGTAAGTTGTTTGACCTTATAAATACAGCGTGTGTGCGGTGGACTTTTGAAATGAGCAGGTCCTAGTCGGTTTTAGTCGATTGGAAATTCAGGTTTCAGTTCCATTTGATGTTTATGCAGTTTATGGGTTAAAAGATTATGCAACAGCATTTACCTTACACTTGGGACTATAAACAAGAGACATTGCCATAAAAGCTATGAAAAGCCAAGTCTCTTCACAGTCTTGTTGTTTGGCTATTATTAGTAGTCGCTGTATTTTTAGAGCTTTAGTCAATAAATCTTCTATGTCCTTTAAAGAGGACATACATTTTTAATTATTTCGTTTTTCCCGCTGAGGTCCACTAATAAAATGTTTTTGTTTAAAAAATCGTTTAGTATTCATTATCATTTCCCAACAGGCAAATTTTTCCTGCTGTGACTTGTGTATGAAATACTTTGCAGTGAAGCACATCCAAGTGACTATAATACAAGTGACAAAACACAAATTAATTGTTCATAGTAAAATCCATGAAAATAAGATTTATGAAATAGATGGGGTGTTTTTTTTGACATAGTGAATGATTCAGTAACTGACTCCTGAAGAATCAGTCATGAATCAGTGCTTTTAAACAAATCGGTTTGAATGAGTGATTTAATGATTCAATGATTCACTCAAAAAGACAGTCACTTGTCGCCACCTACTGGTGTAAATATGAAACCTGCTTAAAAAGTCATCCCACTGCTAATGCACAGACTGTGAACCTAATCAAATTCATGCACCAGAGCTAATTGATGTATGTAGCTAACTGAACTTCATAACCAACCTGGTTCATGTAATTCATGTCTCTCTCTTTTTAGGGTCAGTGTGACCTCCTGCGCAGTGCTAAGCTAGATGCTTTGGATACGTTGAGGCAGCTGGCTTTGGCCTGTGAGGTG
This sequence comes from Sinocyclocheilus anshuiensis, assembly GCF_001515605.1. Lineage (NCBI taxonomy): Eukaryota > Metazoa > Chordata > Actinopteri > Cypriniformes > Cyprinidae > Sinocyclocheilus > Sinocyclocheilus anshuiensis. The sequence continues at coordinate 410,081 of NW_015541051.1, read as the reverse complement.
TCCGGCCTGATCTTGACCTCTGACGGTCATTACACCCCTCATGGCCTGTCCTCCAGACGTGGCAGTAGCCATGGCAATGGTCGCATCTGAGCCCCAGAGACATGCATAGGCATTGAGAGAGCATTTATTCATAGGTGAATGAATGGTTGATTGTTGAACAGACAGAAGGACAGAGATACAGGTGTCTCAGATGGACAGATGCTATTCGGGACATTTGTCCTTTATTGAAGTGGGTGCTTGTTCTAGCTCAGCATTGACCAGATGTTATTTGAGGACAAAATAAGGAATTTTCTTATCAAGACATACTGAATGAAGGACGTAAAAGGAATTAAAGCGAATTCCTCAGTGATATTAAATGACTGATGCCAACAGTGTAGATTTCGCTGGAATGAAAAACGTTCCTGCATACTCCTTGCAGTTCACAGACTAGAAATGTTCTTTCGATGTATAGATCTAAAACTGCAACTAATGTTAAATACAGAAGACTCGTTAGTCTTTCCCCTAGTTCATGACAAAACCACCAAAGCGTGAGGTTTGTTTACTCAGGTTAGCACATCTCAGAAATGCTTTTAGAAGGTCTGACATTAGTCTGCATCATCTTCAGGGCTGTATCTTCATCTGTGCTATCACTCAAATTGATTGACAGGTGATTCCCACCAGCAGGACAGCACCATTTCTGCCCCCAAGCCCTAGCCAGTCCAAAGTGTAGGGTATATAACTGGCGCCTCTCCGTTGAAGGCAACCATATCCTCATCTTCCAGTGACACGGATCGTCTTCAGCTCATTAACAATGCAGAATGAACTCAAGAAGGCTTTGTTAAAATACTGCTCAGTGCTCCCTAACTGTGTTAACTGAGCCGGTTACTCAATGGGACGACAAGTACCGATTACACCACATATCCATGTAACGCGTACGGAGTTCAGCTGGGATTGGAACAATGTTACAAAATAATGAACTACAGTTTAGGTGAAAAGTGACTTTATTTCTAACACACATTCCTTGGCTTGATTGGATGAAGGCTTCCAATGAGTCCACTGGTATGGTCATCGTCACTTTTTTTTGTCATAACAAAGACAAAAATGCTACTTAACATGGCAAGAATTGCTGCCGGTTGTTTGATTAAAAAATAACTAACTATTATAAACAGCTTTAAGCACTGAGAGGACTAAAGTAGATAAAAATCTAAAGTATAAACAGTTTTACAACTTTCATTGTGTAACATTTGACAGTGTTGTGATAGACAAAGAAAAACATTGGCAGTATTTTGTCTACTGCCATCAAAGACACTTACAATAGACTAGTTTTTGAAGTTTGCACCTTTTCTTTTCATGTTAACAGAGTAACAAATTAGATATGTGAGATTGGAAAACTATATATATATATTATTTTTCTTATGGTAGACAAGTAGAAGTGTTGGTACGTTGTGTGCGTATGTGAACGTACGAGTGCAAGGGTGCTAATGTAAATGTGTGTGAGATGTTTCAGTGGTACATGTTCTGAATGTGACCAGTCTGATGCCTGATCGATTTGGGCAGTTATTTTTAAACGAAACCCTTACTGTTGGTTGATGTTAGACATTTTATTTTATAAGACCAAGTGAGCATATTCACAACAGTGAATATGTAGAAATCGATAATGAATGGGATGAGAAAAGGCATAACATTTCCAGATGAGCAAACGTCCTGTTTTGTGTCTTTACTCTCCTTTTTAACACTTTTACTCTACTTTGGACTGTTCTTTACTACTTTTTATGTATTTACTTTTATGTATCTTCCTTTGTCTGTGCCATTGTTCTTTTCCTATTCTCTGTTTTTGACTGAAGGGCGAGCAATTCATGCCTGTTCTGTGACAGTTTTTGTGCGTGTTCACGTGTGAACTGAATGTGTACTGATTCCTAAAGTGTTCCTTAAAAACAAATTGTTTGCTAAAGAGTGAACAAAAATGTTTTGTGAATTATATAAGAGAATTGTAGATATTATATCTTTAATTGTCCCCATTATAATGCGTCCGTGCGTTTGTAACACTGGACCTGTAACCCAGAGGATCTGTGTACCTGTATAGGGGCCAAAATCTAAATAATGAATACCCATTCACAGTATTAGCTTTCCGTTCCAGTTGAGATGGCTCTTGAGACCAATCAGACATGTGAAGCGAGTTGTCTCACTTTAGACGGGTACAATTACTCTTATGAGCAATCGGATACAAATACAAAGTGTCACTGTCCGTAAGGGTCGATGACGAGCAAAATGAACCCCATTGAGGTGCACTTTAAACTAAACAGAGCAATCCATTTGGACTGGTCTATTGATTCCTGCAGTATTAGGTAGTGGTCAACATCTCAGGCGGTGCAATATTACTCTGCTGTTTGACGTTAAACATAATGACTAGTTTAATGAGGAGCATTAATCCAGCTGTCCTAATTTGTCGTTTCTGCTTTTTCCCCCCATGTGTGGTTACTGTGCGTTTGTTGTGTCTGCCTTTCCTCTGACTCTTAAAAATTAAATATATTGTTTAAAATATTTTGTCTCATTCTTGTTAGCAGTAGTTGTCCTTGTATAAATGGAGAGTATTTATTAAAGGTGACAAGCGTGCGTTAAACAAAGTAAACTTCAAAGCTATGTTGCTTTTATTTTGAAATGATGCTTTGTATTTTATAACATTAACAAGTTGATGTAACACAGATGTGCCCCAGACTAAATAAAGCTATCTTTTACTGACTGCTGTCTCTTCTGTTAACCGTAACTGTTGTGTCTTATCAATACTGCTGGAGCTCTTTAGCCATTTAATGGCTTGTGTTTGGGTATGTTTGTTAATAGGACGCTTATCCAGTCTACTTAATATTATTTTGTGGGGAAACGGTAGCTATCAATAACGACCATGGGAAAATATTAAAAGTAACCAGCAGGTGGAGTTGTTTCCAGTCTTTAAAATCCGAGGATTATTGCAGGCCTGTTGCTATACTACAGAAGTTATTTCATGCCTGTCAAGCCTATTGTAATTATTTATTCAAATATTTCTTATGTGTACCAGATGCTTATTTGGACTTAATTGCATTATAGCATCTAATCAAGAATTTAAAGTATTTTAAGTATGTGTGCTTTATTAATATACGCAAACACTTAACTCAAATGTCTAAACTTGCACACAATTACATTTTCAAGAAACAAACAAAAAAAAAACTTTGCACTCCTTGTGATTTCATTTTGATCTCCCAAGATAAAATTATATATTTCTCAGGTCTTCATGGCTTAAATATATCCTTTTTTTTGTCTGTCATACTGAACAAACAAGCCAATTCAAATTATATTCCACAAATTTATGTGTGTATCTAATGAAATCCATTTCAGTGTAAAGTGTAACTGACCTCAGATATCTCATTTGTCACTGCAACATGCTATTTGCCCTAAGGCCTTGTGCTTTTTACTAACTGGTAATATGCATGTCCAATTCGACTACTTAGAGTAGTGTGAATATGTTTATCTTACTTTTTTAAGCAACTAATGTAACAACTATAAAACCAGCTGCTTCTGAATGTAATGTTTTGACTCTTTCAGGATTTTGGTTTCAGAGTCATAGTCACAAACCGCCTCTAAAACTAATCAGTTAATCAGTCAAAAAGTAAGAATTAAAGCTTTTAACTGAGTGATATATGGACACTCAAGCTTTACCTTTGCAGTTATGATGCATGAACTAAGATTAAAGTAAACTATGATGAACAGATACAGTCTAGGTTTGCCTAAATGCAGTGCACTTAAGTATTTCCCCACCACTATATTTACTGTGTCATCATCATCATCATCAATAATATATTCTTTCTCATATAGGTTGGCTGTTATCAACAGGGAAACACCTTTTGGTCTATATGACCAACTGTATCCTGTTGTTAGCAAAATTACCTCTTGGTGGAGACAGTGACATAGAATTACAGTGAGAAATGAATATCCACACCATTCTCTGGAAAAGGCAGAAAAATTCAAAATTGAGTCAAATATATGAATAAAAATATTAATTTTATTATTATTGTTAATTTATTTTTCTTTACTGTTTTTCTTGAGTTTATCCAATCAGTGATGCTTTTATTTATATATTTGTCTTTGTCACAATTAAAAATGTATATATATATTTTTTCAAGTTGTCGCTAAAAAAAAAAATCAAACCCTAAGTGCTCTGATCGTGACCCAAAGCATGGCTGTGGAGTCTCTGCCCATTACACATGGCACTGGGTTTTATAGACACGCGCCCCACAGGACCAGATGTAAGAAGATGTGACATTGTGCCAAGCGGACAGGTGAAATGACAGGCTGATGGCCTCTAATGCAAGCGAACATCTGCCTGCTTTTGGTTTGTGTCAAGAGCATGCGCAGATCTGCCCTCCGATCCCGCCTGAGGCCATGAGAGTCAGAGTGCAGCTACGAAGACATTTTTCACTTTTAAAACACTTAAGACACTGACGGTCTATAATGGCCACAGTGCGGTCAAAATATTTTTTGAAACCTCCATTTTAGATGTTTACCATAAACCTTAGATCTTCAGATAAGTTCATTTGTGCTTTATAATGTTTCAGAACTATTTTTGAGAGGTATAGATGTGTTTGTACAGTTAATTTAGACCTCGAAGAAAAGTTGAAGTATTTGATTTCTTCGGCGTGACTTTTACTTAACAGCGGTGAGAGCAATCAAATCCTTGACACAGCTAGTGTTAAAACAGCTAGCCATTAGTAGCTGGAGCTCTTCGTGTTTTTGCCAGGATTCTCACAGCAAGTCACATCGTGGGGACGTTTCTTTTGCCAAAGGCGATCACCAGCGATGACGTTGTGCTTCCCAACACTAATAGGGCCCTGTTAATTTTAGCCTGGCGTGCGCTTCAGAGGAGAGCCACTTTGAGTTTAATTACAGTCTTCCTGAGGCAGCAATTTCACTATGATTTTGGTGGAGAAGAGGAAAAAAAGCGCGAGAAATGATCACCTCTTAAAAGTGTCTAAATTGCATCTTATTTTTCCCCTCTTTTTAACCACAACAAAAGGGACGGGCACAATAGCGCGGCATGTTTCCTTCCAATCTAGCGCGCTGTGACAAATTACAACGCCATTATCTGAGCTGTATTAAAGATGGCACAGGAGGACTGATGAGGCGTGATTGAAAAGTTTGTCATGTAAAGTTTCTTTCCAGCATGTTGCGCTTCCTCTCTGAGCTACAGCACATTATTAGCTGCCTAGCTTTACTCCATATAAATCTGATTCCTTTCATAACTGTCCTTTCAATATGCTTTAAACTGTGTCAAGTATGACTGTGTTGAATGTAAAAATGCATTCTTGACTTCACTTCATGATGTGTTTCAGGTTTGGACTTTTGGAAACGTCCTGGACTTCACCACCAGTAACATTCAAACACATTGTGATCTGGGTTTGGCAGAATGAATGATCTGACATGTGACATGTGATCTTAATTAGAATCTCAGAAATTAACCAGGGATCAGGATCAAAATGCAAAATATGAATTATGTTATCTAACATTGAACCTTATATTTGATTCTTGGCCTATTTAACTTTAGACACTTTAAAGACATTAAACTATTTGCGTTTAATTGAATTGATATAAATCAAATATACACACAACTATATATGTTAGAAATAAGGGAGATGTTCCTCATAAAGGTAGAAAAGGCCCATTAAAATCAATTGCAGGGGCATATAATGTAATGATAACTAAAAATAACTGATGCTATAAGTTATACATTGATAATCTTTACCTTGAGACTGGACTGCATCAGTGAGTTGAACTTCGGAACCGACTGATGAACACATCTTTCAGACCAGTTTTGTAAAACAAGTCAACCGAATCATTGAAAAGAAATCATTGAATGATTTTTTTTCCAAAATCTGACATTGCCATCCCTTGAATAAGTGAAGGCCTACATCAGAATCCATTTCCATTAATAATGGCGCACAGTTATTGTACGGTATGTGTTTAGAAAACTTGCAAAATGGCATACAAATCATATGGCTCATTTCCATGCTTTTATAAGCTTGAAAGCTTCAGAATTTCTTATTTTGTGATTCACAGAAGTGATAAAGGTTTGTAACAACATGAGGGTGAGTAATGACAGAATTTTACCCCTTTAATAGATATTAATTGTTTATTTTTTAATTAAATTGCACTGCCTTTACACAGTAAAAAATTATAATTCAAACAGAGACATTATATATTATGAAAAAATATAAGAAATAATGAAATATATAGCTAATTTAGTCCTAACCCAGGCATCTAGCAACATTCTGTATTACTTTATGTGAAGTTGAGAGCTCAAGCTTTGACCTCTATAAAACAGCAGTCAGACTTAAAGAGCTACATTTCCTCCTTCAGCTTTTGAAGCAGAAAGACGATGCCTGATGATCTGAAATCATTGCCTATTGTTTAAGCGTAAGGCAGAGTTGAGTTGTTTGGTATGTGTAATTGTCTCTCAGTATCATACTGTATGTGTGAGAGTGAGCCCTGTGGACTGAGCACCACCCCCCCACTGATGAGAGGATACCTGTGCAATCAGACGACACACCGAGAGCCATTGTATCATAATCACTCTCATTCACACACTTCAGCTTTCATCCTCATGATTCATTATCATTCTGTCAAAGTCATTTACCTTTTCTTCTTGTCTGGCCCTTCACTTGTGTTACTTCTCATGAGTCTCAGTTACTCTGTTGTTGTTTCTCTTCTCTTCTCTTCTCTTCTCTTCTCTTCTCTTCTCTTCTCTTCTCTTCTCTTCTCTTCTCTTCTCTTC
>NW_015541051.1:398510-403264 GCF_001515605.1 Sinocyclocheilus anshuiensis | reverse complement strand
TCTCCTCTCCTCTCACCACTGTTCTCGTCTTGTTTCTTAACTCTCTTTTTCTCCATACTGTTCCTTATCCTTCTTCTTTCCTCTGTGTAGTACCATCTTTTTTTTCTCTTTTGCATCTGAGCATCACTTGCTGGGATAAAGAAGAGGCCTGTGTGATTAGCACACAATGTCTTTCTGCCATTTATCTTTCATCATTATGGTGACTCCTCTTCGTTCTTTCTTCCCCGCTCTGCGTCTCTTATAGTGCAGGAGTTGTTAATGGCCTGCGTTGCTTCAATTGGTTTCTAAATGCTTATGAGCGAGGGTCCAACTGTGCGCTTAATGAACGGGTATGACTGGGTAATTACAGCAATCTCAGCCCCCTCCCAAACACACGCACATACTAGCCTGGACCACACAAAGCCCAACAGGACTGAGGAAACCAAGCCCTGCAGGAGTCTGCAGAGGCGGAAAGAAAGGGCAGGAATATAGAGAGAAACTGAACAGGAAAACAAAGGAGACTGAACAGAGAGATTTAAATGTAGTAACAGGCTATTATCGGTCATTTAGATAAATGCTCAAGACGCTGGAGAGCGTAAATGCTGGAGATGCATTTGGTACACAAGTGTGTTGATGCTAGAGAAAAAACATGGACGCTTCACTAAAATGTTTGAATTCTACAGATCCTGAGCACTTTAAATATATTTTTTCAGATAAAACTTTTTGTATATGTCCTTGTCAGAAAAAAAAAAAACTTGCTTAGTACAATTTTACGTGGCTTATTGAGGAGAGATGATTTTTGCCTGCTTGCATTACAGGAGTGATTTGAGCCATATAGAGAGATGAGAATAGCAGACGGTGGGATTTTTTGACTTGGATGAATCGGATGACTAACAACCACCTAGTAAAGCCGTATCAACCTAGTCTAGCATCATGGTGGTGAGTTTTGAATATCCCAGCGCCACTCACATTATCTTCAGACAATGTAAAATCTAGACTAAAGAGTGACCTAAATGATTTCCAAAGTTTAAGCAACTGCTTAAAAAAATAAAAACTTCACACTCCATTCTGTTGAGTCCCTTCCATTCTCGCTCCTGTCTGTCTTCAGGCAATGGGTGAAGTTCTGCTCCTTATGGCCGTCTGTCACAACCACAACATCCACTGCGCACCCCCCCCTCCAACCAGGGATATTTTATCATGGATTTTTATGGAGAGAAGACAAGCGAGTTACTGACGGAAGGGGTAGAGATCACATTAGTGTGGCAAAGTCCACTAAGAAAGAACGAGAGAGGAAGAGGGTGGGCAATAAAGAACACCTTAAAATTTGTGCAAATAACAGAGCCAGTCTTGTGACTCCCACTGCTTGTATACATTTGTTTAAACATTGTGCCAATTTCTGAAAAATGGAGGCACACGCACAGGCAAACAGAGAGAGGGAGAGTCAGAAAACTGCGGTAGTGATGGGGCTAAGAGTGGGGCGATACTTTGCCAGATGCCTTCTTCTAAATGAATGCAAATCCTCGAAGGGGCGTTGGGCATCTTGTTTTTGCCGGTCCCCGAGGACGCAATCACGGTGTGCTACTGGCTGCAGGGAGAGCAAGGAGAGGTAAAGGGGCTCGGCGCAGGGTGTCTGTTCTGTATGAGCCCCTGGTTTGACACGGCCAGGCAGCTGGTTAATTCATTAAACCAAGGCTCTAATATAAACAGCCATTCATTTCACTCTCTGACAGTGTGCCATCTGGACAATGTGAAGCACCCAAATATAACTGCCATACTGTGTTTATGTGTGTGTGTGTGTGCATGTGTTCGAGGGGAAATATGAATGTTTATGTGTACATGATGTTGTATCGGAGCAGTCAGCGAATACGTGGGAGAGGGGCCAGCCAGCGCTTTTCATTCTAAACACAGGACGTTTTGAGAGACGCATGGAGAGGTTTGGCTAATTGGCAGGGCTTACTACATTGCTATGGCATTTCTCTGTACAATGCAATAGAACTGCAGATCTGTATGTCGGTATAAGCACTTTGACATGTTTCTACTTTTTTGACAAAAATGAGGCCATTTTGCATTTTTTCAATCCGCATTTGTGTGAGTCGCAAAAGAGATTGTTTATAAGTTATAAATGTATAATTATTTAACATTTAAATTCATTATCTATAATACAAAATGTGTAATTTAAATGATATTTATAAAAAATTATTCTAAATGTATAATTAAAAAAATTATTTTTACTTCTGGTTTATCTATCATAAGGAAACTGAATGGCCAAATTAGATGCTTTGCATTGTGGGATACAATAATTTGGGCATTCTGCAATGTATAACGCACATTTTCGGCTATTCTGTGCATACAGAAAATTGTTGCACACTGTACATACTGCAAACTGCAGATATAATACTGTTATGCTATACTGAACATAGCCATAGTGGTGTAAATATTTCTGCATATAGTCCTTCAGTCCTGCAGTTGCAATTAATGTAACATTTTGTAATTTTTTTTTTTTGTTTGAGTAGTGTCAAAAAATTCAACACTGGGTCAGGAATAGTGTGTTAGTTTAATTCTGTATATTTATATAAATAGAGGTCATTTGCTGATTATTACTTTTCAAAGGCCTATTTATTGAGGTGTACAGAGGCATTTGAAACCGTACAACACATACACGGCTGAACATAGACACAGGCACAGCGGAGTGAATGACAGAGGCCTCCTGCTGTGCCTGCACTGTGTTGAATTGTTTAGTAGATCCCTCTCCTACTGGAGCTTTTAGCTCCATGTCTCCATTTCACCTTACAAAGACTGAGAGAGAGAGAAAAAAATATGGAAAGAGGCTTGCTTATGTTTTCTTAAGGTAAAATGAAAGTGATTTAAAAAATGGGAGGACAAACTAGTGCTTTAAAAAAAAACTGGAAAGCCGCACACTTCTCAGCTGTTTTCCTCTCGGCATGTTTCGCAATCTTTAAATTGGCAACTGCATATTCATTACAAATTGTCTGTAAATTATTTCCGAGGACTCACATAGGAAAGAATTGTTTTCCTCGACTGTTTCTCTCAGACAGAAATTATATTAAAGGAAGAACAAATGGAGTCTTAAGTATTCTACTTAGCTTCCTTTACATATGTCTCAAGAGTTACAGAAGAAATATTACTCATTGAATATTCCAGAATAATTTTATGGTTCTTAATGTATGTCAATAATCCTCTCATTTGTCTTATAGGAAAATGAAAAATCTGTAAATAAAACATAACTAGGAACTCAGAAATCGCATTTGTTTTGAAAGCAGCTGTAAGGTTATTAGTAAAGCAACTTGTTGTCGGAACACAGGCAAACATACACACTCAGGTGCGACTGGTTTGACTGGTTTGGGTTGCGAGCAGACGGAGTGTCTGGTGTTAAGGAGCACTGCCTTGTGTGGTTAGCCTGCTAAACACTGGCTTTTCATGGCCCTGTCATTACCTCTCCACCACCGTTCCTCTCTCCATCTTCATCCCCTCAGACGTGGCTGCTTTCTCCCTCTCTCTCACTGCAGCGCGGCACTGCATTCCACGGCACGAAGGGCAAAATAAGTGGCGGGTTGAACAAACACAACACCAGCAATTAATGGTTGCAGTCAACAGTCTGTACAGAGACAAATGACTGGGCCAGACCCAGTCAGTGTCCCTTTGACCTGCTCTCAACATCTAGTGTTTTCTCGTCTCTCAGTCAGAATCCATTAGTTTACTCATTCTTGTCTCTTAAAAGGAATGTTAAATACAGTGTGGATTGCCACAAAAAATAATGTATGTGGGTCCTTTCTTACTGTGCAGAATATTTTCATATTAATGTTTTCAAATATACTGAATAAAATATTAAGTAATGTTAAAAAGAAATTACAGTTATTTTGGTATTACTGGTTTATTTTGGTAAAAGACTAAGTGATCATGCAATTAATTTTAATTAATTTTATTAATTTGATTTTAATGTTTGCTATCAATTTTGCCATGTTCCCAAGGGCTGTGCATGAACAACACAGAAAACTAGCAATTTTTAAAGAAAATTTCTATTTCTCCTCTTTCTCTGATTTAAAAAACTTTGAGAATATGATCTATCTATCTATCTATCTATCTATCTATCTATCTATCTATCTATCTATCTATCTATCTATCTATCTATCTATCTATCTATCTATCTATCTATCTATCTATCTATCTATCTATCTATCTATCTATCTATCTATCTATCTATCTATCTATCTATCTATCTATCTATCTATCTATCTATCTATCTATCTATCTATCTATCTATCTATCTATCTATCTATCTATCTATCTATCTATCTATCTATCTATCTATCTATCAACAGCATACTCCTCAATAAGTATTAATTGTATAAATTCATCAATTAACTTGATGAATTTTGGTTTTGTGCTATTAACTGGTTTGACTCACTCTAAACCATTCCATCCTCTAAAATAAATAAAATAGAATAAAATAAAATGTAAATAAAATCACAGAATAATTAAAAAAATATCACATGAACTTTAAATTGACAAGTACGCAAGCCAACTCTCCATCCCTCACCAAACATTAACGAACTTTAACTACATTTACATTTACATTTAGTAATTTTGCAGACGCTTTTATCCAAAGCGACTTACAATTAGGGAATACATAAAGCGATTCTTCTTAAAGAGGCAAACAGACACAGGAAGTGCTCGTAATACCATGTTTCAGGCATTTGTTCAAATAAGTACAAGCTAGAAAGGGAAGGAATAAATAAAGAGAAAGACAAAGGTTT
>NW_015541051.1:381409-384664 GCF_001515605.1 Sinocyclocheilus anshuiensis | reverse complement strand
CACTGCATTCCACGGCACGAAGTGCAAAATAAGTGGCGGGTTGAACAAACACAACACCAGCAATTAATGGTTGCAGTCAACAGTCTGTAAAATTACTGATTACTGGGCCAGACCCAGTCAGTGTCCCTTTGAGCTGCTCTCAACATCTAGTGTTTTCTCAGTCAGAATAATGGTTGCAGTCAACAGTCTGTACAGAGACAAATTACTGGGCCAGACCCAGTCAGTGTCCCTTTGACCTGCTCTCAACATCTAGTGTTTTCTCGTCTCTCAGTCAGAATCCATTAGTTTACTCATTCTTGTCTCTTAAAAGGAATGTTAAATACAGTGTGGATTGCCACAAAAAATAATGTATGTGGGTCCTTTCTTACTGTGCAGAATATTTTCATATTAATGTTTTCAAATATACTGAATAAAATATTAAGTAATGTTAAAAAGAAATTACAGTTATTTTGGTATTACTGGTTTATTTTGGTAAAAGACTAAGTGATCATGCAATTAATTTTAATTAATTTTATTAATTTGATTTTAATGTTTGCTATCAATTTTGCCATGTTCCCAAGGGCTGTGCATGAACAACACAGAAAACTAGCAATTTTTAAAGAAAATTTCTATTTCTCCTCTTTCTCTGATTTAAAAAACTTTGAGAATATGATCTATCTATCTATCTATCTATCTATCTATCTATCTATCTTTGATTTTAATGTTTGCTATCAATTTTGCCATGTTCCCAAGGGCTGTGCATGAACAACACAGAAAACTAGCAATTTTTAAAGAAAATTTCTATTTCTCCTCTTTCTCTGATTTAAAAAACTTTGAGAATATGATCTATCTATCTATCTATCTATCTATCTATCTATCTATCTATCTATCAACAGCATACTCCTCAATAAGTATTAATTGTATAAATTCATCAATTAACTTGATGAATTTTGGTTTTGTGCTATTAACTGGTTTGACTCACTCTAAACCATTCCATCCTCTAAAATAAATAAAATAGAATAAAATAAAATGTAAATAAAATCACAGAATAATTAAAAAAATATCACATGAACTTTAAATTGACAAGTACGCAAGCCAACTCTCCATCCCTCACCAAACATTAACGAACTTTAACTACATTTACATTTACATTTAGTAATTTTGCAGACGCTTTTATCCAAAGCGACTTACAATTAGGGAATACATAAAGCGATTCTTCTTAAAGAGGCAAACAGACACAGGAAGTGCTTGTAATACCAAGTTTTAGGCATTGTTCAAATAAGTACAAGCTAGAACTCTTTATTTACTATTAATTGTTCTGTCCTGTTGTCTAAATAATCCGCTTATAATTAATACATAAAATGTCCAATTTAAATTATGAATAATTAATTAAATTACATCACATGTATATTCATTGTTTACAAGTTCTGAAGGTTCTGCATAACAAGAATGATGCATGATATGCACATCAAATGCAAGAAAGTCAACCAATGTTTGCAAGATAGGCTTCCATTGTAAATGCATAGCCGTCGATAGCGCTCAACATGTATTTAACCTGAAATATGGCATAATAGTGCATGGATTCCCTGTCCAGGCTGTTTTGGTTATAAATCATGTTGTTTATCTGTTTAGATTTTCCATTTAATCACCATGTGTGTTGTTTGGCTGAGAGAGACACCTTTCCTAGCAGATTCCTGACAACAGTTTGACCACCAACAGCGCTGGGCTCTGGTCTTAATGCAAAGCCAGTCAGCAGCCATACGGGGGCCTATGAGCAGCGTGTGTGCACCAAATGTATCCAGATGTGAGCCACTGCTTGTGGGGTCGCCGGGTCATCACGCACCATCACCCTGATGGCTTCTGACACGGGCCTCCTAGCTCCTAGCTCCCTTCTGCAGCCCCAAATAGAGGATGAAAGCTCTGCCCTTTCTCCTTTGCCCCCTCCCTCTCCTCCCTCGCTTCTGTCTCCTATATGTTTATCTTATCATCAGAGCTCTTTATTGGTAAATAAGGGTAGGCTGCCCGGCTGATCTCTCCCGATGTTAACCGCTGCTGATGTGCCTGTGTAACCATAGCGCCTAGTGTTTAGGCTATTAGAGCTGCCTACAATCTGGAGTTTCCTATTGATTATGTCTGCCTTGAATTCTGTTTACCCGGGAAATAAATAACACATGTCTCTTCCTCTCTCTCTTTTTCTGTCTCTCTATCTTTCTCCCTTTACCAATGTTCTCTTATATTATTTGTCTCTACCTTCCCCATATTGTGTCCTCTTCATCTACCCCACGCTTTTGTGCGCCGTTTTTTTTTTTGTTCTTCCTCTTCTAACAATGATTCTATTTATTCAGTGGTCATCTCTTAAATTCTTGTATCATTTTTTGATTTGAGTTGCGGTTAGAGGACAGTTTGTGAGTCATTATGTTTTACACAAGGCCAAAAAAATAGGAATCTTAAAGGAATATTTTGGGTTCAGTACGTGAAGATTTGTGGCATTTGTGGCATAATGGTAAAAAAAAAAAACACTACCGTTCAAAAGTTTGGGGTCGGTAAGATTTTAATGCCTTTTATGCTCACCAAGGCAGCCATATATTTCATTAAAAATACAGTAATGTTTTACAGTAATTTATTCCTGTAATGGCAAGGTTGAATTTTCTGAAGCCATTACTCTAGGATTCGATGTCACATGATCCTACAGAAATCATTCTAATATGCAGATTTGCTGAAGAAACATTGTTGTGCTTAATGTTTTTGTGGAAACCATGACACATTTTCTTTTGGGATTCGTTGAGTAAACAGAAAGATCAAATTTATTTGTATGGCCTTTATTTTAAATAGAATATTTTATAAAATTTTAAATGTCTTTTACTGTCACTTTTGATCAATTTATAGCATCATTGTTGAATAGAAATATATATATTTTTTAAATAAATAAAAAACAGAACTAGTGTGACTTTCACACTTCTTTCTTTCTTTCTTTCTTTCTTTGATTAATAACCTTTTCTGTGTAAAGTTATATCCAATTTAACATTTTTTTTTGCTTTGAAAATACAAAGCCATAAACACTAAAACAATTGTAAAAATAATTTATACAGCTTTACGTCTAAAAATTAAATGTTTTTTTAACAGAATAATTAATGTGAGTGCTTTTTTTTTTTTTTTTATATATATAAAAAAGCTTTACGTTTCTGATTTTAAATCCTAGCAATCGCCCCCTTTCACTTTCAATGTTAAATCTTCATTGCAACCTTCAATTTTGCTTTTTTTTTTTTTTTTTTTTTT
>NW_015541051.1:369902-380404 GCF_001515605.1 Sinocyclocheilus anshuiensis | reverse complement strand
TTTTTTTTTTTTTTTTTTTTTTTTTTAAAGGAAATGAGGGAAGAGTCACCATAGATATACAAACAAGTAATCTATGAATACATAGATCACAAACAAGCATAGACTCACTCACATTCCCTTTAATGCACTTGTATTGCTCTATTCATGTACTGTACGCTTTTAAACAGACACACACACATACCCGCTACCACTCAGTCTGCTTTTCTGTGTCTCCTCTCATTGGTAACAGAACCCTGTGTTAGGGGTGAAGGCCTATGGATGTGTCATTCGTTCCATCCCTCTCTCTCCCTCTTCCCTGATCACACAGATAGAGACGCAGATAAGGAAGCAGTTCATGTTCATATGTTTGTGTAGCGCTGCACGCCACACTGCTCACACCAGTGTCTCATTCAGAAAGACTGCATTAACCTACTCTGTGCTACCCAATCCCATGTGCCTTAATCAAGTGCTCGGAGTTAACCCTTTATGCGCCACAGCAGAATTTTCCAGGCTTGAACTTAGACTACAATGGTGTACTGGGACCTGCAATAAAGGGATGTAATTCAACCTCCTTCTGATTGCAAGACTGGGACATCTTTCTTAGATCTGATCCTCAGAGATTCTCAGTTAGGAAGCGCATTAACCCTCACTGTCTGCTCAGCATCAGAGTGCTCCTCCGAAACACTGACACAGGCCTCTAATGAAAAGACTATGTGAGTGGCTGACTGAGAGCAGCTTATATTTGTTCTGCCTTTGACCATTATTTGGAGCTATTTAGAGTGACCTCACCAGGCTGGCAGTGCCGTCATGCTAATAAAGCTTTTCTTGATTTAAATCAGACTGACATTGGAGAAAGGGAGTGGAGCGAAAGACCAAAAAAAAAAAAAAACCTGCATCAGGCATTGGCGAGATCTGTCATAATACAAACACAAATAGTGTGTTTATGTGGATACAGTTTGGTTACTGTGCATGTTCCGTTGTTAGTGCTTACTGCTTAAGCCATCATGGGATTCCACAAGGCTCTGTAGGAGGACCTCCTGTTTTTTTGTTCTTGAATGCATGGCTACACCGTGTTCTCTGCTTATGTATGACTACACACTCAAATATTTGTATAACAGCACTTTGCTATTACCTTTGTATAGCAGAATGTCTTGAAGTGATTAATATCACCACTAGATTCTGTATCTTTTGATCCTCGTCTTTGCCACCCTGTTGGAAGTCTTTCATTTATGTGCTGCACACTTCAGAGAAGGCTCGCCTGTTTACAAGTTCAAGGCTCTAGTTTATCTTAACCAAGAAAGACAATAGTAATTATATGTGTGAAGTGAATTGTGTGTTTGTATTGGGCCGTTGGTGGGTGGATGGGGAGCGCTGTAATCTTAGCAAACTGAGTACACAACAGCATAAACAGCAAACAGATGAGATCTCATTTGGTTTATCAAAGCCTCACATCCAAGTCTTAGAAGTATAAGTTATGTGGTCTGGATCAGTCAGTGCTCTGTATTATGGCTGTTTTGTTTTTAACCTCTAGAGGGAGCTAGAGACTTAGCTAAAGGGTCCTTAACACAACATTAAACACTCCAGTACTGCGTAGTGGAGTATTTAAAACTAAGATGCACCAATTTATAGATTAAAATGTACTGGTTTAAATTTGATTATAAAATAGTTGCTATATGAAATGTTTGGATAAACTAGATCTTTTTAATATACATTTTCAAATTACTCTGTATGTGTGTGTGTATACAGTAGAATGTATGTTTAATTATTAATAAGATATTTATGATTTTTATACAAGATTTAATTTTATCATAATTTGTAATTATCAATATGTTAATTTGTTTACTAATGTAAAATTATTACTTTTTATGTACATTTTACATTTGGATTACTCTCATATGTTGATCATATAATTTATGAAGGGAAAAAAAGACAGTGGTCTAGCATTTTGTTCCCCACTGTATATATTCAAGCAGTTTGGGTTTGAGTTGAGTGTTTATGAATTTGTCCCTGGTTTGGACACTGACCCAACATGCACATGAAGATGTAGAAGTGCATGCAAATTTGTGTGGGTTACAGACTGTGTGTGTGTTTGTGTGTATGAGTCTGCGGCTATTTTTACTGGCAGAGTGTGAGGTGTTGTACTGTGAAGGATCCATCAGCAGTGCCGAGCACCGCTCAGGAAACCAGCCTCGACAGACACACACCACTGACAGAGCCGCATATGTGTGTGTGTTTAATACAGAGAAAGAAAAGAGGTGAAACTGAGTCTGAAATTACTCTCTGCCACCTGCTTTGAGTGTCTGCTGCTTTCTTAAAAATGGAAGATAAAAGCTTGTTTCTGCTGACTTCATCAATCAAAATTGTGCTATTATAAAACATTACAGATAAAAGCTTTTGAATGGTAGCCTTTGTTGGTGTGAATTTGTTAGTTTTATTTCAGTGTGATGAACAGGAAATCAAACGTTTCGATAAATGCAATTTTCTTCAGAGGGGTTCATATTTAAGTAAAGTTACAATAAGAAGAAACTCAGTGTGGGTCCTGTTGTTTTCTACTATCTCTCAGCCTTGTCACAGCCATGCAAGAACAGCAACCCGTCAAATTATAAACTAATCAAAATACACTCTGTATCCATGTAAAATAGCAGCAGTAATTGCAATCTTAAGTATAGGGGAACCTTTTGGAATGCATTTTTATGAGTACACAAATGTGTTGTGAAAGTGTTTCAGCAGTGTGTGTGTGTATTTGGGTCAGTCTGCATGTGTGGCTCGTGAGAGAAAGTGGGAAAGGCATTGAAGGTGACACTTTGCGACCATAATCACAACACCACAAAAACCACGGATGCTCCACACTAAAGCAAACCCAAACCTGTTACGCTGACCCTAGGCCAGTTTGGTCGCCCTGGTTACAACAACCATGAATGAAAGCATCGCGCAGAGAGCTGATCTGGAGTCTGCGGTTAGGCACAGGGAGTGTGCAGTCGCCGTAATCATGCACTTCCCCTAAAAAAACCTCCAGCCTCTCAAAATCCAACCTAGCTTTTCCAGTTCCACTCCATTACAGAGTTGAGCGAACATCCCGAACGCTCATCCAAGAGCGTCTGCCTCCATGTAAACAACACAATCCCCATGATTACAGCAGGGTTGAGGAGAAGGGAAGAGAAGAAAGAAAAAAAAAATCAAATCAGTGGCCGCACGTAATTTGGCAGGATGACCATTTCACGCAACTTTGACAAAAATCATTACCTTTTGTTCTACTAGAAATAGGTTGGGATCAAGAGAAGTTGTGAAGAAATGATGGCGGTGGGCTGTTTTTCCTCAGGCATGTGCCCCCCTGGCCTGTGCGGTCTACACGCCCTGGTGACAATGACCAGTGGCCCCTGATTGTCTGGTCTCAGAGGGGCAGGGCAGGCGCTGTGGGCCATAGTGACCACGCCGAGTTCACGCTGGCCCCACACAGGCGCCTGCTCTCTGGGCCAGCTGAGGTCATAAACAGCCGACAGAGCAGGGCTCACGAAGGACACAAGACAGAATGGATTTTTCTGACCACATAAAGAGTAGGCACGATTTGCTCGGTGCCCACAGGGAAAACACATTCCCACGGACGCTCGTGTTTGCTTATCATGTTTGGAAACACTTCATATGTGGCCTATTGATAGTTAATTTTGAAAGAAGTCTTTTATGCTCACCAGGGCTGCATTTATTTGATCAAAAATATGGTAAAAACAGCAATTCTGTGAAATATTTTTATAATTTAAAATAAAAAAACTTAAAAACATTTTTTAAGATTCTTTGATGAATAAATGCCTTTACTCTTGATTTTGAATAAAAGTATTGTTATTCTTTTTTAATCTGTTTTTGTTTGTTTCCACAAAAATATTAAACAGCTAAATATTTTTCGACAATGTTTTTTAACATTGATAATAATGAGAAATGTTCCTTGAGAAACAAATCAGCATATTGGAATGATTTCTGAAGGATCATATGAAATCCAGCTTTTCCATCACAAGAATTATTTTAGTTTGAAATATATTAAAATAGAAAATAGTATTAACAGCATAAAACACTTCTTTCAAAAAAAACAAAAAAACAATTGGTAGTGTACATGTATATTTTAGCATTTTTGAGATGTATTTTGTTGGAATATTTTAAAGAGATTCAAAATTCCAAAAATTCTCAAATAATATACTCGTTTTGAAAAATGTCTAAATGTCCATACAGTGAAATTTGGTCCCATGTTGTTTTGGACCCCAATGGCTTTCATTATTAAGAAAGAAAAAAACAGGTTTAGAATGACAGAATTTTCAGTTTGGGTAAACTATAGTTTAAGTCTAAACGTACTGTTTCATAGTGAAGTGTGAGTGCTGAGTTTGGTGGAGGGCGAGAGCGACAGCACTATATCATTCCTTAATTAATGCAAGCGTGACAGAGATGCTTGTGTGCCTCTAAATCTTTTTAAGCAGTCACAGTTCACTCCCAGCTGCAAAATTAGTGTTTGAGAGAGGATGCATATATTGTGTCATAATCCAAATGAGCCACTTTTTCAAGACCATCTAAGGCACCTGTCTGTATAATCATAATGTAAAAGGTGAGTGAATCAGGTGATCCGGCATGTTTTCATGGATACGACAACTCCACCCTAGTGCCACAACAAGAAACTTGATTGTAAATTTTGCATTAGAGAAGTTTTCAGATCAATGTTTGTAAACTTGTGCAAGCTCGTTGTTGTGTCTAAGAGAGAAAGAGAGGAAAATTCATGTGTGGTACAGGAAAATCTCATGCGCTGCAAAAGTTTATGAAAAATGATTGCCTCGACTCGATGCTTAACTTAATTTAGTTGTGTATCTTATACTATGGGCCTTGTGTTTCGAGTAAACAAGGCAAAAATAAATTAACTCTTGCGACTTGAACGAGCCAAGGTAAAGTGGTTTCCATAAACAATTCAAGTAAACTCAACAAATGGAAAATGTGTGTGCGTGTAAAATGCTGGTGAAGAGTGGGAGGTCTTATGGGAGTTTTATGATGTCATAAATACTTGTTCTGATCCTTGCAGATAAGCTATTGTAGGAGGATGATGAGAACAAGAGCGATGAAGATAACCACAGCCATTAATGACGGCCTTTGCACTAGGTCTCTAAGAAAACAGCAAATGTGTAAAGCTGTGAGCAGCTGTTAAATGGATGAATGCTTCTGGTTTTATGCGGTCTGATGGCCAACCTCTATCTCTCCTCTCTGCGCGCTATTTCACTTTATCTCTGCTCATCCATTCATCGGCTCACCTGCTCGCCTGTCTTTGGCTGTTGTTCGACTCATTCTCGCATTAATATCGGTTGCTTTTAATTTGCCTTTTTATTATTGAAATGGTAATGAATAACTTAATAGCAATTAATACATTCCTTATGAATTCAGCTTTTGATCACTGATGCTGGTGATTTATTTATGTGAATTTTAATATGTGACTATTTGCGTCAGCTAATTTATTCCTTTTAAATATGAGACCAATCAATCACTAAATCGTGGACGTAAGTGACCAATTAATAAATGCAGTTATCATATTTGACAGTAAACATTGATAAATAATTCTGTGTCTTCAAGACAGACCCACAGGCCAATAAATCCAGTCCTTAATTGATATTTCATTTCCATCCTCGCTTTGAAGATCAGGTCGACTGCGAAATGGCATTTGATAGTGGGTTTATTTGAGAGGCTCTAATGATAAAGGCATTACTTTTGAAGGTTATTTCAGTAACATATCGCAGTAACTTTATTTGTGATGTCCCCGTTTGAGCTCTGTCATCAGTCCCACTGTTTTATGACCATCAGACCCAAGGCCATGGCAGGTGAGGACAGAGGTTGGGCGTTAATGTTTGTTAAGCCCTGTATACGGTGGGGGTGGATTAAACGCTGTTCCTCATCAGGCAGCATAGCATGTCCTTGATCGCTTTAAGAGGTCGTTAAAATCATTAAAAGCACAACTCATCAGCACTTTTTGACAACCCTAGCGTGAGAATGAGCTTTCTTACCCCATCATCTCAAAAATGACATCCATAAAATATTCAGTTCACCTTTAGCATTACCTCTTTTCAGGGTCTGTTTAAAAACAATAATGCCGTAAAGCGCTCGTTAGGTTTACAGTCGCCGTAAAAAAGCAGCGGTAAAAGACTGGGCTGGCTCTCCGTCTTAATGAGAGCATTGTTTTATTGTGATGAGACATATGACTGTCATCAATAGATGGGGTGGATAACGCACATGCATACTCTCCCACACATTACAGCTTTAATAGAGAATTAAACAACATGCAGGTAGCGCAACAGACAACAGGCACTGCACTGCGAAGCCATCAATTTTCATTGCCTCGTTTCCTCATTGACTTTCATGCTAAAACAAATGGCTAATTGAGGACTATGAGGGAGGTCTGGTCATTGTTTATTCAATTATATATGACTCGTATAATAACAGGTGATGCGGTTTGTCTTAATAATGCGCTTAACAATTATGATACCTCATTGCCCGCTTCTATATGAGGACTGGAGCAGTTACATTAGGTAGAAACATGTTTAATTTAATGCGAAAGACGTTTGCGGAAGTAGATTTGTATATTGATTTGCCTATTCCAAAGATGCCAGATTATGGTGGCACCTGATGAAGACGGACATCCAAAAGATGCTTTTTTTTTTACAGCCTGACCATAATAATTTACACTTTATGAAATTGCAGGCCCTAAAAATACGATATCCCAGTAATCATTTATCAATCATAGCATTCCATGATCCACACTGTAATGGAGACTCGATAAATGTTTGCACTATACATATGAAGTAAACACAAGATGTGGAATCAGTGTTGTAAAAATACATAAAATACATTTATTATGTTGTCTACGTGCACAAGGAAGTGATTTAATGCTGGTGCATTAAATCTAGGCAGCTGCGCACCTAAAAACATCAATGAGAACAGTATATTTGTTATATCGATTTGACAAAGTGTATTTGTTTATTGATTGAAGGTCATCAGGCATTTGACAAAATCATTTTAATGGATGATGACATCATAAAGTATTTGCTGGAATAGTTTTGATGCTGTTATCATTGGATGACAGAGGTCAAAATGCCAGTCACTGACACTGCCAATAAAACAGGATGTTTATTAAGTGAGACGTACTTCATTACGTTGCTCCATATGGTAATAAAACCAAACATGCACTAACCGGCCACTTATTACATACAGGTAAACTTTGAACACCCAATAAACATTGAGGAGCTACAAATGCTATCAGCATTTTTTAAACACGATTTTACACCCAGTATGCCTAATAAAAAATCCTTTTCCAAAGTCATACTTTGTTCTCATTAACTTAAGCTAGGTGGGACTGTTAGTGCACCTTTTAACAGAATGACCTTTGATTGCACTTCGGGACAGTTAAGACATTGTCCATCACAGTCCTATTAAAATAAATTGACATTATGCATTTCTGTGTATTATGCGGTTTGAATCCCATTAATTGATTTTTTGCGTAGATTGAGTTAAATTAATACATAGCCGCTGCATTTATTATTTAGACGAATGGCACTGCGTTTGCCCTTCTGAATCAATTCTAATTGAATGTTTCTGTGGTTATATGGTGCAACAGGTTCGCAGTCAAACCACAGGGTGTTCAGGCTCTGTGGAACACGGGCACTATATTATTGCTCACTATATTACTGATGGGAAAACCATTTCCACCAGTGGTGAGGACTGTGGCTAAACTGTACATGTATCCCAGTGGCATGTGGTACTGGGTGTCTCTGGCTTCCCTCGTTCACCCAAAGTGGAAAGCCAATGGATGTTTTCATTCGACCTTTGCCAGCTGAACTGTTACTATGGCAACATCCAATCAATGACAAGAAATTCTTAGTTTAGTGATCACTCAAATCCTTAAACCGTTACTGACCAATCCCACCTTCATCACTGTTGTCGTCCGACATTTTCTGACACGTGTTTTATTTTTCGAAGCTGATCTGTGTGTTTGAATGGTTTTAAACACAGTTTTACAGAAATTATCTAAAAATTTGATCTAACATTGTTTGAGAGGATACAAGTGCTAATTTTCCACATTCCAGATCTTTATATTAATGTTGAGAAGTGCATGCTATAGATTAAACTGTCATCCTTATTCTATATAAAAGGTTTATATTTGTTCCAGTGTAATTTTAAAGTGACTAACTTATCATTTACATATTGATTCAGATCATGTTACTGTCACTCAGTGATCTCTTAATGTTATCATTTGTAATAATCTCTCATTGTGCCTTTTTTTCAACACTGTCTTTATTGATTTTAGAAACTTTAAGAAAAATGATAAGAGAAAACAAAACAAAACCAAAAAAAGGGGGGGGGGGTAAAAATTACAAATATATATATAAATACATACACATACACATACACATACAATACAAAGGTGTCAAAACAATGGTACATTAATATCAGGTGTTGCATGATATGCCAAGTTACACAGAAAATAGATTTGGATCAGCTTCCTTCAAAAATCCTATAAAGGGATTCCATACTTTGAAAAGCATTTCAGGTTTTCCCTTAACAATATATGTGAGTTTTTAACAAACGTTCACAGACCCCTCACCCAATAAACATACTGGGTGCCAAGTTGTCTGTGAACAGGGCCCAAAGCCAAGCAATGAGACAATTCTTGAAACCATTGTTTAAAATGAGGGCTTTCTGTGTTTTTCAAATGATGAGCTACTATAAGTTTTGTTTGTAATAAACAGAATATCAACAATTTCTTATCTCTCATTGTGCCTTTTGCTTTTAAGTTTACTATAATAAATGTTTCTATGGAAGTTTGTTTCTTCCATAAAGATTTGGTATCAAAATAAATAAATAAATAAATAAATTTCAGCGCCCTGACGGGACAGAGTAAGTTCACCTCTTGGTCTTGCTCCGAAGGAGGAAGCGCCGAAAGAGTTATTACCTGTGCTCTAAATGGAGTAGAGAGCACTTTAGTCCCCTTAGGTCTGGCAGAAAGGTTCGATAGCCCAGACACACTGCCAGCATTTCCAGGCAGTTGATGTGAAGCCGGCCTTCTTCTTTCGACCAGTGGCCGAAAGCTGGCTTGCCATCGCACAGCGCTCCCCAACCCGTGTTGGAGGCATCTGTCGAGACCACCTTCCTTCTGCAGACCATTCCCAGGGGCACGCCCCGTTCCATCCAACGAGGATCTTTCCAAGGGGCCAGGGCTGTTACACAGGCCCGGTCTACCTTGACACAAAGGCGTCCGAGACGCCAGGCGCGGGATGGAACTCGTGGTTTCAGTCAGTACTGAAGGGGTCGCATGCGGAGCAGGCCCAACTGTAGTACCAGAGACACAGAGGCCATGAGGCCTAGCATCCTCTGAAACACCTTGAGAGGGTGAGAGGCTCCAACTCTGAATGAGGCCGCGAGCTGCTGAATGGCCAGCGCACGTTCTGGTGTGGCTATCGCCCTTATTTGGGATGAGTCTAAAACTGTTCCCAGGAACGATATCCGTTGGCTGGGGCACAGCGCGCTCTTGGCAAAATTGACCCTGAGTCCCAGGCATTCTAAGTGGCTGAGGAGGAGAGATCTGTGAGATAGTAGCTCGTCCTCTGACTGGGCCAGAATGAGCCAGTCGTCGAGGCAATTTAGAATGCGGATTCCCGTCTTACATTTATACGGACCGTTTATTGATAAGCCACTCCCTCGAAGGCAAATCTCAAGAATCGTCTGTGGCGGGGGGCTATCTGGATGTGAAAGTAAGCGTCTTTCAGGTCCAGCGAAAAGAACCAGTCCCCTGGGCATACTTGCGAGAGGATCTGTTTCAATGTAATCATCCTGAACGGCCGTCTCATGAGGGCGCGATTCAGACACCTGGGATCGAGAATGGGCCTTAGGCCGCCATCCTTCTTGGGGACGAGGAAGTAACGGCTGTAGCCCTCACCCAATAAACATACTGGGTGCCAAGTTGTCTGTGAACAGGGCCCAAAGCCAAGCAATGAGACAATTCTTGAAACCATTGTTTAAAATGAGGGCTTTCTGTGTTTTTCAAATGATGAGCTACTATAAGTTTTGTTTGTAATAAACAGAATATCAACAATTTCTTATCTCTCATTGTGCCTTTTGCTTTTAAGTTTACTATAATAAATGTTTCTATGGAAGTTTGTTTCTTCCATAAAGATTTGGTATCAAAATAAATAAATAAATAAATAAATTTCAGCGCCCTGACGGGACAGAGTAAGTTCACCTCTTGGTCTTGCTCCGAAGGAGGAAGCGCCGAAAGAGTTATTACCTGTGCTCTAAATGGAGTAGAGAGCACTTTAGTCCCCTTAGGTCTGGCAGAAAGGTTCGATAGCCCAGACACACTGCCAGCATTTCCAGGCAGTTGATGTGAAGCCGGCCTTCCTCTTTCGACCAGTGGCCGAAAGCTGGCTTGCCATCGCACAGCGCTCCCCAACCCGTGTTGGAGGCATCTGTCGAGACCACCTTCCTTCTGCAGACCATTCCCAGGGGCACGCCCC
>NW_015541051.1:339543-368802 GCF_001515605.1 Sinocyclocheilus anshuiensis | reverse complement strand
TCTTTCGACCAGTGGCCGAAAGCTGGCTTGCCATCGCACAGCGCTCCCCAATCCGTGTTGGAGGCGTCTGTCAAGACCCCCTTCCTTCTGCAGACAATTCCCAGGGGCACGCCCCGTTCCATCCAACGAGGATCTTTCCAAGGGGCCAGGGCTGTTACACAGGCCCGGTCTACCTTGACACAAAGGCGTCCGAGACGCCAGGCGCGGGATGGAACTCGTGGTTTCAGTCAGTACTGAAGGGGTCGCATGCGGAGCAGGCCCAACTGTAGTACCAGAGACACAGAGGCCATGAGGCCTAGCATCCTCTGAAACACCTTGAGAGGGTGAGAGGCTCCAACTCTGAATGAGGCCGCGAGCTGCTGAATGGCCAGCGCACGTTCTGGTGTGGCTATCGCCCTTATTTGGGATGAGTCTAAAACTGTTCCCAGGAACGATATCCGTTGGCTGGGGCACAGCGCGCTCTTGGCAAAATTGACCCTGAGTCCCAGGCATTCTAAGTGGCTGAGGAGGAGAGATCTGTGAGATAGTAGCTCGTCCTCTGACTGGGCCAGAATGAGCCAGTCGTCGAGGCAATTTAGAATGCGGATTCCCGTCTTACATTTATACGGACCGTTTATTGATAAGCCACTCCCTCGAAGGCAAATCTCAAGAATCGTCTGTGGCGGGGGGCTATCTGGATGTGAAAGTAAGCGTCTTTCAGGTCCAGCGAAAAGAACCAGTCCCCTGGGCATACTTGCGAGAGGATCTGTTTCAATGTAATCATCCTGAACGGCCGTCTCATGAGGGCGCGATTCAGACACCTGAGATCGAGAATTGGCCTTAGGCCGCCATCCTTCTTGGGGACGAGGAAGTAACGGCTGTAGAAACTTGACTCGCTCTCGGCTGGGGGAACCATTTCTACGGCTCCTTTTGCCAGCAAATTCAACACCTCAGCGCATAGGAAGTGTGCATCCTCGCTCTGAACCGAGGTGGAGACCACGCCGCTGAAACGCGGGGGTCTTCGAGCGAATTGGAGTGTTTAACCTCGTTTTATTATCCCCATGACCCAACTTGACACTCTGGGGATGGCCGCCTAGGGGGGATGCTTGTAATGAGTGGAAGAGGAAATTTGCTCTCTTTTTGAAAATGTTTGTGTTTTATTTTTCCAGCTATAACAGCGGTTGGTTGTGTGGACACGATTAGAACGGGCCCCATGTTCACAGTAATTTTGGTCACAAACACACTGCCATCGGCACCCCGAACTGAATGGGCTGCTTGGAGGCATAACAGAGGCTTTTTGGGGGGTGGTCCGGCTGCAGCGAGACTTGGCCCCCTCCTCTTCCTGTCCCGCAGATCAGGATGACGCCTGAGGCGCAGAGTCCAACAATATCTTGGGTCGGGGGTCCTGGAGTTTAGGAAACTGGAGGCGCGGGCTTCGCGGGATGCTGAGTCGGCACATTTTTGGGGTGTCTAGAAGCAGCTGTTGAGCTGGAGCACTTTGGCAGGAAGTGTCACATTGCTTGGGACGACTTCTGTGCAGCGGTAAAGCGTTCAGCGAAGCCCTCAACTGCAGGTCCAAACAGGCCAGTAGGGGAAACCGGGGAGTCGAGGAAGGGGACCTTATCTGTGTCCTTGATCTCCGTGAGGTTCAGCCATAGATGGCGCTCCAGCACCACTAGGCTGGCCATGGATCTGCCAATCGCCTGCGCTGTCATCTTGGTGGCGCGTAGAGCCAGGTCGGTCGCACTGCGCAGCTCCTTAAAAGCTGGGCAGGGCACGAAGACCTGGTGATCTCGTCGTGGACCTCCGGAAAGAATGGTGAAGCTAGTTGTCGGGGGCCCTGACTGCGCCCCGGCAAGAACCACTCATCCAGGCGGCTGCGGGTGGGCTCTTCCGGCGGAGACCACTCCAAACCCAGCTCCTCCACAGCTTTAGACAGGACGCGGAAAAGGTCGGCGTCCATGGCCGTGCTGGCTGTGCTTGGTGGCGGGGCCGACGTACGAGCCAGACAGCTCCTCCGCATCTGAAGCCTCCAACATCATGCTGTCGTCCATGGTATCACACTCGCTTCCTCCAAGTGAGACCAGATCGCTCGCAGCCGCAGAGGGACGCTGGTCTGGGAGGGAGAAGTGGACTGGAGAAACCTCTCTGAGCGGAGAGAGTGAGGCACGCGGGGGCTCAGCCGGCGTGGGCTCACTCCTCACCGAGCGCCGAATTGCTCTGCCCCGCTGCTTTTTCCTCACAGGCTCCTGAGAGGAAGAAAGCGGGAGGGCGCGAGGGGCGGAGTCGCTCTCTGAAAAGAAAGCTTTCCACGAGCGCAGAGAGGCGAGACTCATATCCTTGCAATGAGGACATTCTGTCTCAATGAATGCTGCATCAGCGTGGGGGGCCCTGCACGAGCGACAGTAACGGCGCGGCATTTGAAACAACGCCGAAAATTTGCTCTGAAATTTGCTCTTTTATATCGCCGGATAGCGGCAGGGAACCAGAGACCGCCGCTGCTGCAGGTGCAAGGGCGGTGTGAAGCGGCAAGAATGGCCGAGCAGGAAGGGGTCTCTCGATCCACTGCAAGGCTTGATCACGGCGAAGGCTTCGTAGTCTCGTAAAGCGAAGATCTAGTAGTCGTCGCTGAAGGAGAATAATCTGAAGATCCTATGGTGATGTGCCACTTATATAGCCAGATGACCCTGCCCATTCTGGCGGGCTTTGGCGGGCTTTACCGCCATAGGCACGTGCAGCTCCGCTGCCGAGCCATTGCTTCATTTTTTATTCACTGCACAAACCAATGGCCGTGCAGTTACACTGCGTTATTGAAAGGCTTCAGTCATCAGAGAAAAAGGAGTCTTCCCCAAGCGTCTTAAACAGACGCAGTACGAGTGAAGTATCGATATCCCTATCAGACTTTTGAGATAAAAAGTCACAATTCCTATTCAAACTCATTCCTATCAAAATTTTTGCATGGCTTGTCTGAGCAACAGTGACCATGGAGGGCAGAGCTCAGTGAAGGCATTAGAGGTCATTTAATATACTATATCTTCAAAACATTTTGTGCTCTTGTGTAGTGGGTTGAAACCAGTGTGACCAGTAAGATAAATATCCCCTTATGGAACCCTTGTGTGGTTTGGAGGTTTGTTTTAGACAAAAAAAACAAACACAATGACTGAGTTCACCCTTCATAAGTAGCTGGTATTTAAGTATAGGCAGACATGCACACACAAAAATACATAACAAATCACTATATTGCCCTGCCAGTATTGTGGTCATCTGCACACAAGGTTATGTTCAGGCAAGATTCTGAAGGCATTACATTAAATTGTCTTTCTGACCAACTGACAAGATTAGTCCTTTTGAGTGTTTCATTTTAAACCTATCGACATCTGTTGCATGCTTCCATATACTGTATCTAAAATCCTAAATATATCATTGACACCACTCTGAAACAGCACACCCTCATTAAAATGTTTGGTAATTAGTGACCACAGCAAGAGCGACCAGCAACAATACAGCTACTCATTACAGGGACTCTAAATTAATGGGGTACAATCAGTAGGCTTTCCACATGGAGTACAATAAAAAACAACATTAAAACCATAGAGACTATGAGTCCAAATGTATTAAAATTAACAAAACCAATCATACCCTTTTGCATGATGGGAAATCTCATTTAAACTATGCTATTTTAACTTCTCTCTGTGGCAAACCATGCCTATGGTATGTTTGATCAAGCAAATATCACAGTAAATCAGAGAATATTAAACATAAAGCCACAGAAAATTTGTAGAAAATAGCTTTGCTACTCAGAAGTGCCTGCTAGTTGCTCCACACAAGACCTTCATCAACTTAAAGATGTAAAACGAAGATTAACCTCAAATGATCCTGGTTTTATGTAGTTTAAACCTGGAGTATATTATGTCCATAGATAAATCAAGATAATGCAGCCAGCCCTACTTTATACAAAAGGCACTTTTCCCAAAGGAAAAAAGGGTCTGCTCGGAATTTGAGCCCTAATTCTCATCTGCTGTGTACATATTCATGCAGTTGTTTTGCAAGTGCACATACCATTGCTAATTGAATGAGCTTTAAACTAGTATCAAAAGTCAACCAAGCAAGAGGAAATGAGAACAATTAAGAAGCCATAAGCAGATATAAAGACATGGCCATCACCTTCCGTTAGGTGCGGCCCCTAGGGTCCCGGCGGTGGGGGGTGTCCGTGCTGATTGCCTGAGTGGTTTAATTAAGAGCCCAGTAAATGTGGCGCCCCTACACCATTGAGTCACGTGGTGGAATGTGTGATGGGAACAGATGTTGAACTAATGACAACCTGGTGACACCCAACCGCATCCTACCGCCTTCTCAAACTGTCTGTGGGCCAGACCCCCCAAATCTTTAAGTTTCTGTGTGTGTAAGTCTGTTCTTCTATCTGCTGATGGTGTATAATCGTGGGGAGGAAGGTGACTGGGATGACGGGTTGAATGCACATTTATGGTTGAGACAGGAACAATCTTGTCCCTTGTATATCTAAACTGCAAACCTCTGTGGAACTCTGGTTCACCATAGGGAAATACAAAGCAGAGGAAATATATGTTTTGACGATGGAGGAAGGGAGAGAACCGGGCTTCAATGATGGATCTCTTTGAGTAGTTGAGGTGAACTAACATCTTTGAGTTTCTATTACCTTGTTGTTCTCTCTTGGTCCAGGTTAGGAGCAGTTCATGATGCCACAGCTTGCAAACAGATGTGCTATCCTGTGCCCTGATGCCCTGTACCAGTCGTACGCAGCTCTCCCACCATTTCTAACTCTCAAAATGGCACATTCAAGCCAAATCATCCAGCTTTATTTGTTATTTTGGACACAATCTCTGTGCTTGTTTCCTATTTTGAACATAATCTATCTGTTTGGGTCACGTATGAAAGTCTTTCTGTGAATTAGTAAAATCTCACATATTGCGACACTGGCTCAACCAGTTTTGGGTAGGATCATGGGCGTAGCTTGTGGGGGGGCCAGGGGGGCGTTAATACGTAAAAGTTAATACATTTTAAATTGTTATTGTAAGTAAATTAATAAATCAAAACAAACTTAACGTCTCCCTCAATCTCATTTGCGTAAGAATTTGACAAATCTGCATTTGTCAAATTTGTCTCATTTGCGTAAGAATGTGACAAATCTGCATTTTGGTGGATAATAGACTTAATGGTAATGCTTGCCTGTTGTGTGGAATAAAATGATGTTCCGCGTTTTAACAACATACACGAACTGCAGAGAAATCTGGAGACAACGAAAAACTCAGATGAAGATATTAATGCCGTGCTTAATAATTCCAGACTCAGAC
Source organism: Sinocyclocheilus anshuiensis (assembly GCF_001515605.1). Taxonomy (NCBI): domain Eukaryota; kingdom Metazoa; phylum Chordata; class Actinopteri; order Cypriniformes; family Cyprinidae; genus Sinocyclocheilus; species Sinocyclocheilus anshuiensis. The sequence continues at coordinate 363,493 of NW_015541051.1, read as the reverse complement.
AATCAGATAAAGGTGATCTCACAGGATGCAGACAGTTTAGCCGCACACTACTTTTATGCCGACCATTTACATCCAAATGTTATTTAATTTTCACAGAACACAACCTTTAAATAGATTTTAGAATATAAACTGTTTATCGTCTATTCAATAAGACTAAATAAAAAGTGTGCGCCTCATTGTGCATTAACTTGAATCAAGCCCAACAAATGTCTGTTTTAAAAACAGTGGATGAGTAATTCACTCCTTGATTTGCTTAATAAAAGCCTCCTTTGAGATCGTTTTGACAGACATGTTTATTGTGCATTTTAAATGTGTTTATTGCTAAGTTTAGTGTAGCAAAATAGAAGCGCAGCTGTAATTCGTGGGCAATGTATGTGGTTACCATGACAACCTCACGCACTTGCCACTGCTCTATGTGAATGTGAATATGTAGATTTACTATAACAAAACTAAAATCTGTTTAAAAGTACGTCTGACCAAATCCACCGGTTTGGTTTGGCCCCCCCAAACTCAAACGTCAAGCTACGCCTATGGGTAGGATTACATATTGGTGAATAATGACAGAATGGGGAACTATTTAGGTAAATGTACTCATCAATTTATATTTTGAAACGGCTTCCTGAATTGCTGGATCTCTGTTGTATTGACCTGTGTGCAGGCCTTCGGTATCCAATACACACAAATATGGGTTTGGCTATTTGACCTAAAACACAATTTGAGATACCATCATGTGGCAATAATAATATGCTTTATGATGGGCATAAAACTATTAAAACAATGTATGGGCAGACTAGAGCTGGGTTGCCCGAGTCACTCAAACACAGTCACAGTACAACACTACTTTTTGATATACTACACAATACTAGGCTGAGTTAAAGCTGATGTGTGTTATTTTCTCAGTTAAAATACTTTCTTCAATCTTAGGTTAATATGCATAAACAACTCTAAACATTTGTAGATTTACTTCCCAAAGATCATAAAGTCTATAGCGCTTTTATAAAATCGGCCAGTTTGTTTACATGACTTGACATGTCAATTTCTACCTCAACCAATGATGTGACTTTGGGGGTGGGTCTACCGGTTTGTTTGAACAATGTTCAGGAAGTGTTTGAGAAAGCTGCAAATCTTTTAAAGGGATAGTTCACCCAAAAAGGAAAATCTGTCATTAATTACTCACCCTCATGTCGTTCCAAACCTGTAAGCCCTTCGTTCATCTTCAGAACACAAATTAGGATATTTTTGATGAAATCTGAGAGGTCTCAGATTCTCCATAGACAGCAACACAACTGCAATGTTCCCTGGTCCAGAAACGTAGTAAGGACATCGGTAAAATAGTCCATGTGACATCAGGGGTTCAACCGTAATTTTTCGAAGCTACGAGAATACGAGCATGCATCGTGATACTCTTTATTCAAGAATTGTTGAATAAAGTTGTTACTTTTGTTTTCTTTGCGCACAAAAAATATTCTCGTAGCTTCGTAAAATTACGGTTGAACCCCTGATGTCACATGGACTATTTTACTGATGTCCTTACTGCGTTTCTGGACCTGGGAACATTGCAGTTATGTTGCTGTCTATGGAGGGTCTGAGAGCTCTCGGATTTCATCAAAATTTTCTTAATTTGTGTTCCGAAGATGAACAAAGGTCTTACAGGTTTGGAACGACATGAGGGTGAGTAATTAATGACAGAATTTTCATTTTTGGGTGAACTATCCCTTTAAGTTCCATTTGGAGAAAAAAAGTAGTAGGTGCTTGGGTGAGTGTAAAAAGGCACAAAAAAAATTAGAATTATTTATTTATTTTACATTTTATTAAAAACCCCAAAGTGTTGTTGGATGTATAGTTTGAAGCTTCACTGCTTGTAAAGAATAAAGCAAGTGAATTTAGTGTTGTATCTGTGCAGTCCTGATGACCTGTAACCAACTGGACAACGGAAAATCTGAAACGTGTTTTTGTTCTCCCCATATAAATTCATTGTTTGCCTCTGATTTTCTATTATTTAGTCAGAAAAATTTACTGTAGCCTAATCCTTTTTTATACAGAAAGAAATGGAGTGTAGTCTCAGATAATCGATGACATGCATGTGTCCTTTTTATCCTCAGTGTAATGCTGCATGTTTATCCTAGTGGGGCTGAAATGTGTAACTTTGATTCTCGTGTTGAGTGACTGAAGGCTTCCTGATTGATGAGACACAGACTTACAGAGAGACAAACAAACATATGGCAGGCAAGAGGCACATACATACACGCGTATCCTTTCACAAAAGCCCATGGGTAGATTGAAGTAACCACTCATTGATACCGATCCAAATACTGCAAGAGCCTTTGACACATTTTTATCTAACCTTAAGAGATCTGTGCTGTTGAGTCTCATTTGGCAGCCACTTTTTAATGGAACAGCCTTTATTTGTGGCTGTCAGGCCAGCTACGAGGGACAGACTTGACGTTTGGCAGCTTGTCGCCTTGCTTAGCCCTGATCAGTCTCTCAGGGTCTGCTAGCAGAGTGCAAAATCATGTTGCCTAACACCGTGCTGTTTACTGCTCGGCCCACCAGCAGCCCTGCTAACACGCCGAACATCTAATAAATAATACAACGCAACAGACGGGCGGGGGAGGCCACCAGTGTTTGTGAGTAAATAAAGAAGTAGGAATGGGTTTGGTAGAGAAGAGTGTCTATTTATTTGCGAAGATGCAAAATGCAACCCTAATGGTGTTCACGTGCATGGCTGTCTTTTTGAATTTATGACTAAATAAGCAAATACGTTGTCTGGTCAGTGAGTAAGATCCTGCTCTACTGGAAACTAAGACCATCTTCTAACACAATGATTCACTCTGGTGTACTTGGAAAGACTTTGTTAAAGGCTTTGTTAAAACCTGTGAAACAGAAAAAAATATTGTGCTTAAACTCATAATTATTTTTCTGTTCACTTTTAAGGAAAAAAGAAATTCTATGCAACGAGTGCAAAATTTTTTGATGTATTAAATGGTATTTATTTATTTGTTTGTTTGTTAGTAATGATGCGACTAAGAGAGTACGCCTTTGTACAGGATGATGAAATCTTAATAAGAAGGCTCAGTTCACATAAAAACATACAACCCAAACCTAAATATTACCATAAAGGCCAAACCCTAAACCTTACCATGATTGTGATCTGAAAATAAATGAATAAATAAATAAATACAACACTAGAAAACGATAAAGATTGTACCTGCCATTATCACTTTTTTTTAACATTTAAACATTATGAATTGCCATGAGAGTGTTTAAGAAACAATGTAGTGCAATATGATTGTTTTAAAAAAGAATTCAATTGGAAAAATTCAAGTAGTTACTTTTTAAAAAATTATTTAAATTATTATTTATTTAAAGTATAAATTAATTGACAGCTATTTTTTCTTTTCCTTTTTCTTTGCTTAATATCTTTCACTGTTTCTTTGTTAAGAGACTTCAAACATGTTTGTCATTGACTAAGTGTCATATTCCTAATGCACATTACTGCACCAGTGGTCCATAATATCCAGCACCTGCACAGAGCTAAAATACATTCAGCATTGCCATTCATGCTCAAACTAAATCAACTAGCATGTGTTAAACCAGTTTCTTACATGTTAAAGACGTGACAAATAAAAAATTCCTGCATATCGTATAAAAGAGAAATATAGATTCCCTACGGAGAGGGGTAAGAGTTAACTAAATCAAGCCATTAGGGACTGAGTGGGGAAAAGCGAATGAAAAACTAGCTACAGTCTCTTTTATTGTTGGGTTTAATTAAATTTTCAGATCTAATTACAATTAAGCCACTTAGTATGTATAATAATGTTTGCATCACAGAGCAGCACAGATGCAGTCCATCAGCACAATTAAATATTAAACCGGTGGAGGCTACACTAATAGTGGCACAGCAAGAAGCCGTACTGTCTGCGCGCCAACCGGTGCAACCGGGACTCCCTGTACGGTCGCACGGAGACCCACTGAGCATCGTCGCCATTCCCTGCCGCTGAGCTGTTTAGCTGTGCATAGGTATTTTTTCCTTTTTTCAGTTAGTAATGCTTTTACACCAAACGCTCGTCGAGGTGAATAAATAGGTCACTTTGAGGTGCATCCAGTGGAAAACGCATTACTAACTGGAAAAAAGGCGGGAAAAATACCGACACATGGGTAAACAGCCCTGGAGAGTTGGCGAGAGTGTTTCTGAGCTGTGAATCGGGGGTCTAATGCAAAATTAGTGTTGTGTTGCCAAATTATTCATGAGCCAGGAATGAGTGCATTTTAAGCCCAAATGATACATTTCTTGACTCATCCCTCTCTGCTTCTTTCCGTGTGTGTGCTAATGTCCTGTTCTCTATTCCCAGCGATAAGCTTCGCTCATCAAGGTGTTTTGCATTATTTAGGATATGGTGACCGCCAACAACACTAAACAAGGGTTTATTTGGTTCCGCTTTGTCAAGCGCTTTGACAGCACGTATGTTTCCTCTCAAGCATTTAACAATAAAGAGCAAACTTGGTTTGGGTCACACTGGTGTTCTTTACAGTGATGGACATTCTGCCACGACCCAAGTTGTAGTCGGAATACCTATCATCTGCAATATTTATTTAAATTTAATCTGCATCCATTTAAAATGAGCAGCAGCTGATCAAACAGTATTGTTGTGATACAAATCAGTTGTTTTAGCTCAGTTCGTACAGTCATCTGCGCCGCGCTGATTGTTGGAGTCAGTGCATCTTTTGGCAAGCTCGAGTCCTCCATTATGGGCAGAGAGGAATGTGTAAGGATGCAGGATCTTTGAACTGTAAAGTCAGGCTTTTGGCTCGGCCGGCATCAAGGCATGCCTGGATAAATTTAGCAGCCATAGAATAAACCTAAATAGAAGGCTCCTCTTGGGGTAATAATTGGGTGTTGCTGCCCTACATTACAAACACTGTCGATTCCAGCGAAATATTTCTGCACTGAGACACACAAACAAAGCATAAACACAAAATATAGGAGAGAGCGAAAAAGATGGACATGATCAACCAGTGGTGGCTTGGGTGTGTGTAAAGGGTTATTGTAGTTTAAAGAATTTTAAGTTTAAATTTTACTTTAGTCTTAGTTTGTTTTAAAAGTGCTTAGTTTTTATTTTGTTTACTTTTTTTGAAAATGACTAAATTTGGTTATTATTTAGTTTTAGATTTCAACATTGCATCACATCACAATTTGTTCCATCTGCCCCCAATGATACACGTTACACTAGGTCTGGCTCCACAGAGCCTGGCCCACCTAATCATGAACTCGGCCCACCATGGAAACCACCAAACCTCCCATGACCTCAACTGTCTGGCCTACCTTATGTTAGAGGTCTATTCGGACAGGATACACTGGGCTCAGTAGAATTATTTAATCAGACCAATCAGCACTGACTGAAAATGCGAAATTCGAAAAAAGGTTATTTTAATTTTAATTTTATTTAGTTTGTGTCTGTACAGTTTTTGTTTAGGTAAAGTGTTTTTTTTCCTTTATATTTTCATTTAGTTAAGTAGATAGTTTTTAGTTAACAAAAATAATATCTTAGTCTTTAAAATAGTATTTATCAGCAATAATAACCTTGGTGTGTATGACAGAAATATGATGCCTGATTAGTGGAAAATAGGAATTAGCCTAAATTAGTCTAAAATCTGTTTTCCACACATTTCTTTAAATGAGAAAAAATGGAATAAAAATGAAAAACTTTGAAAAATGAACATTTTCAGTTTTTCTTTTTCTTTCTTTCTTTCTTTCTTTTTGAAATAAATTAATGCTTTTATTCAGCAAGAATGTATTAAGTTGATCAAAAGTGACAGCAACAATATTTATAATGTTACAAAAGATTTCTATTTCAAATAAATGCTGTTCTTTTGAATTTTCATCAAAAAATCCTGAAAAAAATGTATCAATGGTCTGAACAAAAATATTAAGCAGCACAAGCATTATTAGCATAATTATAAAAAATGTTTCTTGAAGGCCAACAGATTTCTAAAGGACCATGTGACAGTGAAGACTGCTGCTGAAAATTGAGCTTTGCCATCACATTAATTAATTACATTTTAAAATATAGAAAACAGTCATTTAAAATGTTATGACTGTTTTTTGTTTTTTTTTTGTTTTCTCAGATTATAAAAAGGTAAGAAAGAGATGGTTCTTTAAAAAACCTTTGAATGAATGGTTCTTTGTGGAACCAAAAATGATTCTTCTATGGCATCGCTGTGAAGAACCTTTTAAGCACCTATAAGAGTGTACCGCAAACAGCAAGCTCATGGGAGAATATCTGCCAATAAATTATGATATCCCCTTGTTTTGTGTGGTTTGCATGTGATTGTCCTAAAATGTCTTGTTTTTGTTCAAATATGAAGCTTAGGTTGCATTTATTCAGCAATCAGTATTTTTTTTATCAGTTAAGGTGTGATAAGCTGCTGTTTATTGATCTCTTTAAAAAGGTTATCTATCTTGCAATCTATCTCTGTGTGTGTGCATGTGTATCAGTGGGTGTGGGATAGATGAAGATGTTTATGACGAGGGATTATCCAGCAGTCCAAAGGGCACATGACTGCTGTCTTTAAATTTCATCCCCACTGGTTCATCACCCTGCAAATCCAAACTAAAACCTTTCATAAGATGATCAGCAGGGGTCGTCAGTTAGAACAACACTCACTAGTTGTTTAGTAGGTCTGTTTCTATAGCAGTAATATAGAATACCTTTACGATTATCAGAAATATACATATGTGTTTTCAAAGTGGAATAAAAAAAAAAAGTAAAGCATGAAAAATGATGTATAGTGTCCTGTCTCTATGATTGCAAAAGATAATTTACAGTCATTGAGACAGGGCATTATACACTCACTCAAATCTATAGTGACGCAGGTAATGCGTGAATGTAAATATGTAAGGCCCTACTTGTTTTGATCTTAGCTTGAATGGTCATAAATAACTGGCACATGCATAAAGTAATTCACAATATAAACAATATTAATTTGAAAGAATGATGCAAATACAAAACCTTTCTCTCATTTGATGTAAAGACATATGTAGTGTTTTAGCAACTAAAACTGTCAATCATGACGAGACGAGAAAAGTTCTGTTTTGGATTTAAGAAGGGTTCCTCTGCAGTTTTCTTAATAACCTCTAGGGGCAGTACACACACAACTGCCATGTCTGTTTTAATACCATTAAAGGCTTTGTGTTCATTGCGTGACATTCCCTCAACTCATAATTTTTAATGCTCTCTTTGCTTTTATGCTTGTAAATCTCTTTAATATGTTGTAAATGAAATGGTCCTGACAGAATTTGGCATTCTGGTATGAACAAAATTAACAGACTTATTGTTTAGTTTCAGTCTAATAAAATCATGGTAAGCATAAAAAACAGCTATCGGCATTGTTTTCCAATGGGTCATGTGTAACTTGCATGTGCATTTGCATATGTATTTTCTAAATGATGCCTTGGGTTTATCAGGAAATATAATTCAAAGCACAACTGACAACCAGCCATTGGTCACAACCCAACAAGACAGTGATGGTAATCTAACCTATTAAGCCTGCATAATTGAAATGTACTGGTGTAATTGATCAGTTACTTACTTATTATTACTATATATGTTTTTTAATGCAGAGTTTTGCATGAACACTCCATCTGAAGACCACAACACAGAGAGGACATCAGTGGCAAGTCAAGGTAAGTATACACCAAATTGAAAAAAAAAAACTTCTGTTTGTAACAGTATGGCATTTATTACATAAACAGAGTAATTGTATGTGTTGTCTATGAGATTTAATGGAGTGTATGGTATCCAGAGTCATCAAAGTTTGAGCGGGCTGTACTCCTTCGTCTCAATCAAGTCGATGAGAGACTCCAAAACATTGAAAGCCTTCTAAGGACTAACATGTGTTCTGAACCACCCGAAGGACAAGAAATTCTCGAAAAGCCCTGTAACACACCAACGGAACTGTGGAAGATTTGTGCACCATGTTGAAGGATCCAGCCTACAAAAAGAGAGTGGTTACACTATATTAAACATTCCCTAATATAATTTTCATAACGTTTTCAAGATGATAGAATGGAATGTTTCTATAATGTTCACATAAACCAAGAAAAAACGTTCCTAATACATGAAAAAAACTTGACATTTTAAACATTTAAAGAACATTCACTAATAACATTTTCATAACGTTTTCAAAATGGTAGGATGGAATGTTCATGTAACGTTCGCAGAAACCCCACAAAAAACGTTCTTAATACATTAAAAAAACTGGACGTTTTCAATGTGTACAAAACATTCCGAAATAACGTTTTCATAACTTAATAGGAATGTTAGCAAAACGTTCTGACAACTCATTTTTGTTAGCTGGGTAGTCGGCCTATCTCATCCACTAATGACAAGGACAGTGCTCTCTAATCCCTCTATCTTTCTCTTTCTTTTCTCACTTCTTGTCTACTGTCTTGTCTAACCTCTTCAGTTCCCCCCAGCACTGCGGACCAGATGCCAGTGTTGGCCAGGAGTCTCCGGAGGCTTCCAGTAACATATTGGTTTATAATTAATGAAATTAGCGCTGTTATCTGTTGTGAAGATCCCAGCTCTGGAATTAGATACTCTGCAGAAAGAGAGAGGGAGAAAAGGCAGGAGAAGGGATGGTGGTCGAGAATGTGGGATACCAAAATGAACAGAATGTCACTAATGAGGAAAAGAATTAGAGGAAAAGTGGAGTTGACACAACAAATGATTCTCTGTCATAGCAAGAAGGCCAAAAACAAGGCAATAGGACGAGCAGGAGGACAAAGCCATCTTGAGCAGAGGAGAAATGTTTTAGATCATATTTGAAACTTAAATATGCATTATGTATGTTAACACAAAGGTCAAAAACTCAACCAGCCTCTCACATCTTTTAGATGCTCCAGAAATTTCCCTGTACTTTTTTTGTACATTCCAGACCACATTGACCATTAATTGTGGAACATCTTAAATATGTTTATGGGCTTTGGATAGCTCCAAAATGATTTTATTTAGTTTAGATAAGTATGTGTTAGTTTCACTGAAAGACAAGGTTGCATAATTATTCAGCAGTTGATCTTTCATTAGAAGTCTTTTGGAGGTGGAATAAACACAAATGACTTTACGCTGTTCTAAAATTTCAATCATTTGAATATAGAATTCCATATATCATATTCTATTATATATCACAGAGTAATATATACAGTAGATGGTTCTTCATATCAGAGCTACTGTTTTAATAGTCTATATCAATGTTAAGAATTGAAAATTACCGCTTTAGGTCAAGTTGAAAAAGTCTTTCTAGCTTTCTATAGTATTATTTTTATTATTATTTTACAAAGAATTCAAATTTGTTGGTAACACATTACAATAAGGTTAGGGTTAGTTGTTAATATTAGTTAATGCATTAGTTATTAAGGAATACTTACAGCATTTATTCATTTAGGTTGTCTATTTATAAATATACTGTTGTTCATTGTTAATTCATGTTTATGATAAATTTACTTAAGTTAATTTGTACTATTTAAAATGTTAAAAATGTATGTTAGTATATTTAAATTAACATTAACCTACATTAGGTTAACAAATTGAACCTTAGTGTAAAAAGTTACTATTTTTTCTACATTATAAAATTTGCATTGTAAATCAATTAATCTGTTTGTCAAAAATGCAGATTTACATGAATACAGGGACCAAACCATTAAGGGCAGGCTGCATTTTTCACAATATTTATCATGCATGGCATGGCCCTGTGGTCCAGTGGCTTCTGTAATGGCTCTGATTAATGGAGCCTTATTAACAAAAGGTGGTTTGTTCAGACCCTGCAGGCGCCATGTAATGCTGCCACTCAACAATGCTGTAATGGGCTGTTTGAGGAACACTGTGATTAAACACCATTACACGCTTACTAAACTCTTTAACTACACTCAACAGAACTGAGTTAGCAAACAATGACGCTTCAAGACACAACGAGGGATGGACGGATCAATCGACTGATATACAGACAGCTGGCTAGGAAAGTGAATGAATGGATAGATATGTTGGTATGTACTGACGAACAGATAAGAAATAAATAACAATAGTAAATAACACGTTTTAAATACATTCGACTACAATCTAATATTTGTATTTGCAGTAGGAGGAGTCATTGATGCGTGTTGGCACACTTCCAAACGTTCTCCCTGGACAGACTCCTAATTACGGCCGCCCGAGCGTGTGCTGCTGCTAACCTCATTCCGCACTATCTAGTCCTCGCCGTTAACTAATCCAATCAGAGCTCATTTCAAACTTCACACTGGAGCACTAATAGAATAATGCCATCATATCAGCTCTGCACTGAAGGGGGAGGCACGTTCGACGACCTCTCACACACACACACACACACACACACACACACACACACACACACAGACACAGACACAGACACAGATCAGCCGCATTTCTGGCCCTCCCCCCTCCACATCCTCTGGCACCACAGGGCTGGCAATAATAATTATTATGTAAATAAATACGCCAGCGGTAATCACATTCGTGCCACTGATCCAATTAGAGCGCTGATACTCGTGGGCTCTGTGCAGACCGGTGCCTGATAGGTAGAGTCTATATGTCTGTCTGGGCCCCTAATGCTGGAGCCAAACTTCTGAGCTCACCTGCCCCATAAACATCCATCTACCTACTGAACACAACAATCAGTATCGCCAGTAGTATCTGGATTATATTCCCTCCAAGGCTGTGTTTTATAATGAAAGGCAAACATAAAAAATTAAGCGGTTTTTGTTTTGTCTTTCTTTCTTTTTTGTTTTTGTTTGTTAGCTTGTTCTTGTTATTTTGATTAGGATGTCGCTTTATTGCAGGGATCTCAAATTACTGGCCAGCAGGCCAAATTCTGAGAATAAATTATTACCACTTTAAAAAGCCCTGTGAAAATATAAGACCTTTCAAGTGATAACAATTTATTCTTGAATCTGGCCCACAAAACAATTTTACATTATTGAAATAATTAGAAATAATTATATAAAAAAGTAATTATAAAAAATATTAAATTATGATATAAAATAATGATATAAAAAATGAATTAATAACATAGTTAAACTGACAGTACCTTTATATTTTTGCAAATAAAAAAACAAATACATTTCACATAAAGGCTGTTCTTTTAAACTTTCTGTTCATCAAAGAATCCGGAAAATGTTTCTAAAAAAACTTGATAATACATATTATTGATAATAAAAAGAAATGTTTCTTGAGCATAAAATCAGTATATTGGAAGAATTTCTGAGGGATCATGTGACGCTAAAGACTGGAGTAATTGCTCACCAGAATAAATTGCATTTTTTTAAAAATGTATTTCATGTTAATACTTTTTCACAAAAACTGCACATAAATATTTTTTATTTGTATTTTTATCAAATAAATGTACCCCTAAGCAGTCTCAATGAGCCCAAACTTTTGAACAATAGTGTATACACAATTTTGATAATATATAGTGTTTTTATACTTTTATATATAATATAACAAGCCTCTTGTACATAATTGAGGTAATAACTTTATTGTTTATGTACAGTATATGAGTTTGGCATTTGAGTTTTAGATTCCTGCTTTATTGTATAAACTGTTGTAAAAACAGATAGATGCTGTTATTATAATATTATTCTATCAGCATTGCTACAACATGTCAGTCTTATTTTTTTAAGAAGCTCAACGTTGAATTACTTGCTTTTGCCATCACATCTGCTTATAATTTTTGCGATTTTTAGTTATGTTTATAGTGACTCTGAATTGTGCCATTGCATGTGTTTCATGTATACGAGGAAACTGCTGTATTGCGTTACTCACAGAGAAGTCCTGCAGTTGAGGAGGCCGAGTGTAGCTGCAAAGGTGCTGCTTATGGCACATCACTAGTAGGTGGCAAAGTCACTTATCAGCACAACAATCCACAAGTAATCAAGAAACAGCACAAGCGCTTTCGTTCCTCCAGAATGAATATGTAGTAATGGGAAAGGCCTATTAGTTTAAGCGATCCCTGTTTAGTGTGCATAATGCCATTGGCCCTGCTGAGAACACTATGGTTAATGCATCATTCTAACGAATGGCTCCCAGAGTCGAGTCCCTGCCTTTTACATCTCAATCAGGTCATTCCTGTTTATTTATGTATTGTACAGGAGGAGGGGGAGGGGATGAGCCCGATGAATAGTGCATATTTTTTCTCTCTATTTAGCAAAAAGCTTTTACAATGACTGTGTGCATCCCTACGGATCCAAGGTATGAAATTCCCCATGCCCTCAGACAAAGAACAAATGCACACATATACAGAAAAGAGAGGGCAGAGGGGTTAAACAGATAAAAGAAATCTTACATACAGATGTGGAAAATGTCTGCATGTATTTCCCCCATATGTATTCTTTATATCTACCCTCTCTCTCTTTCTCTCTCTCTCTGCCTCTCTTTTTTTCTCTTATATCCTTCTTTTTCCCAGTTGGTCGCACGCTATTAAACAAACACTCTTAATATTTGGGCTGGCTGGCAGTTTGAATTTCATCTCATGGACGCATCTTGTTTCTTTCAAACCTTGACTGTTTTGACATTCGCTTCAATTAAGATATAAACAAGCAGGCCTCTTGATGGTGATGGCGGAGCCACTAATTTGCCTAATTGTTTGCAGTTGTCTGGGAAGCAGGGGCCTGATCGACTGAACCAGAGAAGGGGAGACGAGGAAGGAGAGAAGGAGAGAGAGAGAGAGAGAGAGAGAGGGAGGAGGAGGAGGGGAGATGTAAGAGAGAGAGAGCGAGAGAGGGAAGGACTGAGTGATTAAGGCTCTAAAGACTTCCTTCGCCTGTTTATGTGCTAGATCGGCTTCAAACACGGCCATTAGACCACAATTACAGATTTGGACAACGCAAGAGGGGCTCTGGGGAGGCAGTGGAGTGAGGATGTGGCCCTGGAGGGTGGGCATCACAGACCCAAGGGACTAAAAGAGCTATCCAGATAAGCACCTCCAGTAAAGTGCTGATAAGAATTTATCAGCTGCTTGAACAGGCGAAAGAGTCGAATGACAGAACTGAAACATTTTGAAGACTGGCTCTGAGACCATAAGTGTGCTCTGATTTTGCGTAAAGTGGATTTTGAAAACAAAAAAAACACTATTTAACTGTTTAACACTGTTGACACAATCTGTATTGTATAAAGCACTATATAAATATACATCTATTCTAATTTTTCACACAAAGAACAACTAAATATGCAACATATTTTCATGTATACAGACGAATGTATAATGTGTGGATAAACTAGTGATATTGTAAAGACACAATGTTTACAAAATTAAATGATTAACTTCTATTTGTCATTGTACTAAATCCAAAATAAATGATTGAAATATTATGTGGGCACACACACACACACACACACACACACTGCATGTACGCAAGACTTAAAATTTTGTACAATTCAAAATATCTCACACTGAATCGTAGCATGAATATGAATAAATGAATGGACTGTGAGTATGGTCTGTATCTTGTAGCCCTCTTCTCTGGTTATCATTCTCTTTTTTTCCATGATGGAAGATCTCCGTGATTCCTTTGAGCATCTTTATGTAACCTATACAGAGAGTGGAAAGTTAATACCAACTGCACTGACTGTCTTAATGACTGACATTTAGCCATTAACTACTGAGGGGTCAGAAATCAGCGGTGTTTCTCATACATACCAGCCTGGGAACTCATTAATCACTACTTAAGGGGAGGAGAGAGAGAGATGCGAGCAGAGACTGGTGTGAGAAAATGTTACATATTGATTCACATATGTTTCTTAATGTTTTTTTTGTCATAGGTCCCTCCGGTGCCCAATCAGTAAGGCTCATGTGCCCCTTTATCAACACCAAAGCATCATTAATATAATTACTCACTGTTAAACTGAAGCTTACATGTCTTTCACAAGTTTTGACAGTTCTGGGGGTGATCATGGATAAACTTTTGAATGAGCAAAAAGACAGAAGCCCCTTTAATTTATATGAACTTAGATCATATATTATAACTTATAACTTGTGTCATTCATACAAATGGTAGGTAGGTAAAACAAATTATACAAATGACTAAACAAAAAACGTAGATGTTCTGTTTTCTTTCCTCAAAAAAAAAAAAAAGCCCTTGATGCACAGACAGAAAGAGCATTAACTGAGCATTGCATTTTGAGCCTGGTCTATAATATAATGTGTATAGTGTTATGTATTTATTTACATACCTCATGATGCATGTATAGTTTGCATGGCTGATCTAATTTTTTAATCAAAGGATTGTGTAGTTTTCTAGTTTACTTATACCTAAATGCTAACTTTTAGGCACTTCAGTACAGCTTTTCTGTTATGAATAATCTTCTGTTTTTGTCAAACTAACAAGCACATCAATTTCTTACCCAAATAGGCATATACTAAAAATGTTTTTGTGGTTCAGTCCCATTCACCCTCTTCCCAGCATGCAATGGGGCATAGGTCATTCATGTGGTTTCTTTGTCTGAATAATATTTGACAGTTTTATTTGTGCAGTTTTTTATTATTATTTATTTATTATTTTGTATTCTCGGTTATTTTATCTTGTGTTGAATTTGCTCCTCTACTGAAAAGGATCAGTAACGGAGTTTACTCAACCTTGTCATGTTTCACAAACACAGTTCTGTGTGTGGCATCTCAAGTTGTTTTGCGTTAATGTGATGTGATGATTTTGATTTTAAGAAAACAGGTTCTTTGTGATATGCACATCACTCAAAGAAAGATAAAGTTCATTATACCAAACACTTGAAAAGTATGTACACAAAGTGAGCAGTTTGCATACATCTCTTTTAATCTGATATAATTTAATGTTTCAGTTGGTTATTGTTACATGGTGGTAGTTTTTACGTCATGGCAACTTGAAATTTTAAGAAAGGAACTTAAGATAATTAAGTGAAAATCACTTAAGCAACATCCATGCAAACCTTTATTTTTTCACCCCTTTTTTTTAACAGAACTTTGTATCAGGGAGGGCCGCCCTTCTCTCCGCTTACTGGACTTGGGCTATTCTGAGCCCTGTTTACGAGCTCTGTGTCTTTTGCTCGGCATTCAGTGCTGACCTTTAATACCATGAAGAGGCACAATAAGCACCAAGCCCATCATTATTTCCTATTTTTTACGCAGACGTTCCTGACCAACAATCACTGGAGCCCACAGATTGTAAACGGCACCATCCGCCACAAGTGTCCACAGAATGTGGCCTCACGGGCGATGTTTGAGACAGCTATACATAGAGCCCCTCCAAAAAACCTCCATTCCACAGTGGCTGGGTTAGCGGGAGGGGGAGATCTGAGACATGGCGGGCTCTTGGGGTTGGTCTGCTCTGTCAGATGTTAACCAGCGTAGGGTGATTGAGTTGGCGGAAGAAGTACACAATTTAGCAAAATCAGACAGTATTGTGTCTAATATATACCACAATATTACTTTATTATTATTGTTGTAAATAAATATCACATTTGCAACTGGTCAGTGTTCAAAAAATGCTGGGAAATCACTTAGCCATACAAGAGTGATTACTGATAAACTGTCTGAAAAAAAACAGTCACGTTTTAGAGAAGAAAAAAATCACCCACTGACTTTCAAAGCTGCCACATAGTAATGACTTTCTACTTCGAGGACCTTGATAGAAATGTAGTGGAGTGAAAAGTACAATATTTGTCTTTCAAATGTAGTGAAGTTAAAGTCATAAGTTCCCAGAAAAAATAATACTCAAGTAAAGTACAGATACTCAAAAAGTGTACTTAAGTACAATACTCAAGTAAATGTACTTAGTTACTGTCCGCCTCTGCACATATACAAAAGAGGGTTCAAATATTTTGTGTGGGTCTGTGCATGTAGTGTAAAGACAAGTTGACCACATGGCCTGGTGCTTGATGGCTAGAATCTTGGACTATTCAAATGCTTAACAAGCAATATTACATGCAAATATGACTCTTTCTGCAAGTTACATTGCCACACCAGTAGGTGGCAACAAGTCACTTTTTGAGTGATTTTATGACTCTTTCTGCACGTTACATTGCCACACCAGTAGGTGGCAACAAGTGACTTTATGAGTCTTTATGAGAGAGTCATTGAATTATTCCCTCAACCAATTCCTACAGAACACTGATGCATTCAGGAATATAACAAGTGACTGTAATTATGAGTGAATCATTGCATCATTCACTCAAAGGATTTGTTCAAAAACACTAATTAATTCACAAACAAATCAAGTGACTCTCTTAAGTAAACCATTTAATAATTTTTACTCAAACATCAATTTTTACTCAGCTGTTTTAAAACTCAGATTCATTCAGGAACAAAACAAATAATTTTATGAGTGACTCATTGAATCTTTTACTCAACTGATTGGTTCTGAAACACTAATTCAATCAGTAATAAAACTTATTATCTTTTACTCATATTTGGTGCTTGGTGAGTTCTATTTTGTCCCTCATCATATTCCTCTACCACAAATGTGTTCCAAGGTGATAATAGTAACCATTAACAGATTTCAAGCAACCCCAGCGCTGCTCTAATTACGTTTACGCAAGATGTCACTTTAGTTCTTGGTATAGTTATTTTTGCATAGTAAATCTTTACAAGTTTTTGCTTACTTTGGCTACAAAGGAACATAGTAAGTATAATATCAGTCTGTGGAAGAAACACTCTGATAGATAAAAGAATGACAGCCATCAGTCAGGCTTTAATAAGGTAAACAGTAAAGGGACAATCAGTGATGGGGAGATGGGCTGCACAGTCACGTCTGGTACTTTGGTTAATGTCTGAAGTGAGTCCAGCACTTGCCAATGTCACGTCTGAGTGGGTCAATCATTCATGGATGATGTGTCACTGCATAAGGAGGATATTAGAGGGGGCATATGGAAATCTATTGAGAGAATTACATGTTAATGGACAGCCCATTGTTTTGATACTGTACATATTGTAGCTTTCTTTGTTTGCGAGTGTGCTGATAGGAACTAAGCTAAACGGGGAGTAGTATATTAATCTTTCATGTTTTCTCGAACCGAACAGTGTTATTTTAGTATCATTAAGATACTTTTATAGTTTTTAATAATATTTTGAATTAGTTTTTATTTTTTTATTTTCATTCTAATTTTTATGTTTAAGGAATTTGATATTTTTTACATTTCAATATTGATTTTTTTGTCAATAACACAAATGTCAAAAAGAAATGGCGACAAAGTGCTATGTTTTGAACTGTGATAAATTTTACAGCTCTGTCTCCATAAGAGTGCTTGACTGTCAGAAAGCATCAGCTATAGATGGGGCGGAGGCACTTCACCCCGGGACCCCCTCGGGCAGGCCTGCTCCGCACACCTGTCATCATGCCCTGGCCGCCTTTGGGCATGAGAGATGTGATGGCATCTTAGAAGAATCCTGTGAAAAGCATTCCTTTATCAGTGTCATTCACATATACAGTATTCCTATTGATTTTAACTTCGGACAGGTTCATAAACTAATCTGATAAAAAGACATGAATGTTTAACAAAAGGGTCATATTATTTTATGTGGGTAGGCTTTTAATTTTCAGATTTTTCTTAAAGCTGAAAAATGTTGGCCTTAATTCTGTGCCACTAATGGCACCAAACAGAATTGCAAAAATAGTGTTTCCAAACAGTTTTCCTAACACTCATACTGTCTGCTGTCTGGACTATCTAATCAGTAACCAGTTTGCTAATAGCTAAGATCTAGCCAGGCATACTGTCCTCTTTTTTCTTCTTCTTCATCTCTGTACTCCGGAATAGTTTACTTAGCAGCTGTATAGATAGGGATTATACTTATTATAATAAATAACTCCAGAATTGAGGTCAATTTAACAAAACTTCCTTTTGGGGAAGTCTGGGGATGTTCACTTTTGGAAAAGTATTGTAAAATATTTTTATCAATCAATCAATCAATCAATCAATCAATCAATCAATCAATCAATCAATCATCTCTTTGCATTTTAACGACTACACCGAGCATACATTTGACTAATAAAGAGTGAATTTATTGTACTGTATTTTCACTGATGTTGTGCATTTTAAAAGTGGTTAATGTTTAATTCTGTAGTTTTAATAGCAACTTGTTTTGCTAAATCTAAAATCATAAAGCCTTGTTTTATGATGCTTTTAACTGCAACATTACTATTATGTTTAAGTTAATCTTTTTTTAAAGATTTTATTTAAGTCACTCCCATTTAATATGTGGACTATAAACTAATCAAAATATTGCAACAATCTTATTATATCAATGTACATTTTTGTCAATAATTTTTAATACTGTATCTTTTTGAATGACAGGAAAACTGCATATTCTGAACAGTTAAAAGACCCCATCGCCTGTAAACAGTGGTGTAATGTAACAAAGTAATAATACTTCGTTACAGTACTTAAATTTGTTTTGGGAGTATCTGTACTTTACTTGAGTTTTTATATTTCAGCCAACTTTTACTTTTACTCCACTACATTTCCTAATTAAAATGTATACTTTTACTCCGATACATTTTCCCGAAGCATATTCATT
The DNA here is from genome assembly GCF_001515605.1 of Sinocyclocheilus anshuiensis. Lineage (NCBI taxonomy): Eukaryota > Metazoa > Chordata > Actinopteri > Cypriniformes > Cyprinidae > Sinocyclocheilus > Sinocyclocheilus anshuiensis. The sequence goes on along the minus strand of NW_015541051.1, from coordinate 344,941 downwards.
ACTTACTACAAGTAAAGTCAGAAGAACACAAACTGCAAGGAAGAAGGTTTGACGAATCAGTGGTCTGGTGCTTGCAAGTTAGACTCCTAAAAACACCTACAGTATGCTCATGTGCAAACAAGTGCTCACACAACCGCGGATGATTTCAGTTTCCACTCAAGTCAAATCTGGGGTCTGCGATATACAGTATATCTTATGTGATAATATGGTAAGTGTTGTTGTGCGATCTGATATTTCCGAAGTATATCACCACCAAATCACACACAGAGAGTGCAGTCAGTGCACACATTAATTTAGTCAATTAAAACTAAATTCAAAGCATTCAAATTGTAGACGGCAAAAATGCGTATGCTTTTTATATTAACTCAATCTATATCACACAAAGAGTGCTGTTTTTCCCCCAGATATCAGCATGACAACAAATGTAATAATCATTTTATACAAGTTTAAGAAAGTTAGCATTAAATGACTTACATTTTAGACACAGTATTGCCTGTTTTTGCTTAATTTTGCCAATGAAAATAGTTCCAAACAAAGATCACAGCACTGTTTTGCATCTCTGAGTAATGGACAGTGTTTACTCACTGAAGGAATCAGCTTTTAGAACGAATCGGTTGAATAAATGATTCAGTGATTCACTCATGAACACAGTCAAATGCTTTGTTCCTGAATGAATCAGCCGTTTGAATGAACTGGTTGAGTCTCAATGACTCACTCATTAACAGTCACTTGCTTTCACCTACTGGTGGTTTTCATTTCACATTTCGACTATTTTTTCATGTTTTAAATAATTTCAAATATCAGTATTCAAGATTTTATGTTAAAAACAAAACATTAGGCCTATTTATTCATCTGTAACTGCAGGTTAAATGTATCCATGTCCCCTCTGAGCTACATTGAACTGTGAAATTTGCTCCTTTTCCATTTTGCATTTACTTGTACTTTTATTTTCAATACTTAAGTACGTTTCATATTAAAAAAAAACTTTTCATACTTAAGTACAATAAATATCACATACATTAAGACTTTTACTCAAGTAATATTCTAAATGGTGACATCAACTTCTACCAAAGTCATTTTCTGGTAAGATATCTGTACTTTTACTTGAGTATGGCTTTCAGGTACTTTATACACCACTGCCTATAAAACTAAGTGGAAAGTGGGCAGTGCAGGATAACTCACAGATAGTATGTGACCGTCTAATGTGTGAGTTGGTGTGTTTGTTCGGGTTTTTGATGGATGAAATCATTACATTTCCTCTCATGTTTTTTTCATGTTACAGAGGAGATTAGTTATTCTGGGATGTAGAGAAATGTGGCGCATTATACATTTTTAATTGCAGCAGCTGTTTGGCCTCTTATATTGAATATTGTGCTTGACGGGGATACTGATTAAATCAGACAAATCAAACCCACTGCAACCCTTGTTGTTATTTTTATCACAAATAGTGTTTTTTTTTTTTGCCACATGTACCTGACCCTCCTATTTGGACTCCATAAACCCACCAAATCTTAATATCCTACTTAGTAAAGGTATCCCATCAGATCCCAGCTTTTGAGGTCAGATACAGTATCTAACTTTGCGAAACACAGAATAAAAGTATTCTTGTGTTTGTCAGAAGCCATTTCTATTTTTGCTGTCAAGCCAATTAGGGGCACCAATCAAACGGAGACAGTTTTGATTTTCATGCTCGGTTGAGGTAATTGAATGTTTGTTCATGAGAACTGATTGGGTTGTGCTCATGTGAATGTTGTTGTTTGGTGCATTAGTGTCGTCGTATGACACTCTGATATGGGCCAGTGACAGATGCCCTGCTTTAGCCCGATCTCCCTCGGGACGTCATCATGACAGCTCACATTTCCTCCCATCCTCAATCTCTCACTCAAATGATGAGCAGGAACTCCACTGAGCTTCTCTGACTCTTGTTCCAGCTTCAGAGATCTGTTTGTCCATCTTAATATCCATTCTTAAAGGCAAAGTTCATTCAAAAATTTTAATTCTGTCAAAATGTCTTCCCAAACCTGTACGGCTTTTGTTTTTATTCTGCGGAAACACCAAATATTTTGAAAAATGTATTTTTTTTGTCCCCCGACTGACTTTCATTTAAGCGGCAAAAACAGTTAAAACATTCATAAAAAATATATTCTTTTGTGTTCCACAGAACAAAGAAAGTCAGCCTTTTTATTTAATTTTATTATATTTAATTTTTATTTTAGTTTTGGAAATTTTAGTGCTTCAACTTCAGTTACTTATCAGATCAATATACATTATAGTATACTATGTAAATATAGTGGGGAAAAATGTATAGGCTTATATATTGTTTTTTTTTTATACTTTTTTTCATCTAATATTTAGATTTATTTTATTTCAGCTATTTAGCTTTTAATACTTTTATTTGTAGTTTTAGTGAACAAAAACACTAGGCATAATTATATATTAAACCTTGTAAGTGAACAGCATCCTATTAACTATGAACCAACAAATGGGTTGTTTAATATAGTTATGACTTTACTATATAAAAATACTAATTTGAAAAGCAATGCATTTGAAAAAACGTATTTATAAATGTGTCAGAAAATCAGTTTTAGAGACGTAAAATGTGAGAAAGGCCAAACGGTTTGAGAGGAAGGAGCCGCTCGTATAAAAGCGTGCTCTGGGTATTAGCGTGTTTATCAGTGTGTGTATTAATGTGCGGGAGTGAGATTAGGGGGTGGGTAGTGAGCGTGCCTACGGGAGACCACAGGTGTGTGTTTGAGCTTCACCCCGCTGAATTCTGGGTAATAACAGGCATTGGTGCACCTGCGTCCTGTGCCGCCCCCTCTCTCTCACCTCTAATGGCCCCTAATCACGGTGCCATCAGGCCCTAATACCCCAGCAGCAGTGCCCTGGCAGCTGCCCCCTCTCCCCTGGCAGAGAACTGTCAATCTCAGTTCATCTGTTCTCTGTCCATCACCTCCATTCTGTGTCTAATCGCTCAGTTCCCATCTCCCATCTCACACAACATCAAAAGTACATAAATCTCCAGAGCCAAGCCGAGGCTCGATGTGTATTTGATGCCATGCAATCCCATAGTGTTGCAAACCATTGTTTTCCAGGATGTTTTTGTCACTTAATCAGGAAATACGAGTCCCTGGCACAATTTAAAAAGGATTAACGAGGGCTGATACAACAAACAGAATCAAAGTATTTGTCAAGAGGGCCACACACAGACCTGCTCGCAGACACATTGATGTAAACACAAAGCAACACAGGGAAACCGCATACAGCCACGACCTCACAGCGCTCCGTCACATGGAGTGCGACATCTAAACCTTTCCCACAGAAACAATGATGCCTTTTATTGTGTCCGCTTAAAGCCCTTGGCCACATGGGCCCCTTGAGTTTCCTCACACGCACTTCTTCTGTGGTTTGATAATTACAAACAGACAGCACAGTGTTAGAAATTTTAGATGGTGCTTTGGTGGGCCAGTATTTATTCAGGGGTGCGTGCTTCGCTCATACCCAAGTGATGCCCACTTACCCAGAGGCCCTGACCTGATTGTCATATTCACCTGTCAAACCGAAGAAGTTGCTGTGATCCCTCCAAACATAAGAGTTCATATGAGTGTTCTGTAGATGAGGTTTCATAGACATTTATCTCAGTATTTTTCATTTGTTAAAGACATTTCATTGCTTGTCTATGTGGCTTCATCAGTTGTAGGATGTCGCAGACCCCCTGGCATTAAACTTCATCGCTAGTCTCACAGCTTATTCTGTCCAATAACCGCCTTCTTAGACAGGAAGAGACTGTCGGACAGACATGCAGTTTTTTTAGGATTATACCTTCCCTTATGAAAATTAACCATGGTTTTACTACAAATAAAACCAAAAAACCACGGTTACTATGGTTAAACCATGGTAACCACAAATTAACCATCGTTTTGCTACACTAACCATAGTTTAACCATGGTATTTGTAGTAAAACTGTGGTTATACAAATTGTAATCAATACATCAAAAAAATCAGTTACTACACTTTTACTGTAATAAAACTATGGTTAATTTTCATAAGGGTTAATACAATGCTGTGAAAAATGTTATTTATACCGTAATTCCGCATACATTATTTAGAGAACAAACTGAAATACAGTATACAGGTCTATAGAAAGATTTTTTTTTTCATGTTTTGTTTTTAATTTATTTGTAGCACCCATACATTCTGACTAAATAAATAACTAAAACATGTACATGTACAAAAACACATTATATGTAAATATAATTGTAGAATATATTTATCATAATAATAATAATAATACATTACAATAATACATACATCAAGACTTGAATTTTTACATACCAATCACAAAAATATTACAATCAGAAGAACAAAAAACAAATAAGGGGGTGTATGCTGTATATCGTATTATTCATTGTGCCCATATTTTTATATCATTTTTCAAATAATAACAATAATAATGAATTGTGGGTTGCACATGATGTGATATATTGTTTTAGTGTTTTTAAGGGCTTGATTCCCATAATGTCCCCCCACCCCCAAGTCTCTAATATGGGTAGCATTCTTTCGACTGAGGAATGTGGTATTTGCAAATGATCTCAAAGAGCAGGTGCTTGGATTCATTTTTGCCCATTTTCTTATATGACTTATCTGACACCTCTAAAGCTGCACTTTACATTCTTATCAACTGGCATTGGATGATATCTATGCAGTTATAGAACCCTGTCCTATTGATATGTGATAAAGAGTGCACACAGACGGCAATTAAAATGTTTCGTACAGATTTTAGTTGACGTCAGAGAGGAAGAGACAGAGAATGAATGAGCAGAATGAGAGAGAGAGAGAGAGAGAGAGAGAGAGAGAGAGAGAGAGAGAGAGAGAGAGAGAGAGAGAGAGAGAGAGAGAGAGAGAGAGAGAGAGAGAGAGAGAGAGAGAGAGAGAGAGAGAGAGAGAGAGAGAGAGAGAGAGAGAGAGAGAGAGAGATTCAGGTCACCAAAGCTATCAGCTGGGACTAAAACTCATCAGCCAAAAAACAAACTGGGCCACACATCCCTCTCTGGGTGGTCTGGCTCCACTGCGCTCATAGAATGAGCGCTGACTCTCTTCCAGCGGATGCAACTACAAATCCTGCCAGGGACCACGGGTTTATAGCTACACCCCTCCAGCTCCTGACGCTCTCGCTGCGACTGAAAAATCCTCTGGCTAATGACATACAGGCCCGGACCTGGAGGGGGAGAAAGGGTTAAAGCAAGCCAATTGAGCGAATAATAAGTTCAATTTAGGAGATTGGAGGGCTGGTGTGGAATGAAAACCAGAGGACACCACTGCAAGCTGTTCTAGAGAGAAGGGGAACCATGGAAAAGAGGGAAGCCTGGCAGGTGGCCAGAGAGAGGACTCTGAGTTC
>NW_015541051.1:282689-339221 GCF_001515605.1 Sinocyclocheilus anshuiensis | reverse complement strand
GAATTTGCATTGAACTTTCAGCTTCGTAACTTTGCAGATATTGTTTATGCTCAAACAGCAACATTACACACTAATGTTAAAAAAGTGAAATTGCAATGAACCACCCCTTAAATGTTGTTTTTCAGAGGTGATAAATTCACTGTAATCACTGCAATTGTATCATTATACAAATGGATAATCAATGTGACAAAAACATGGTTACTACACTTTTACTGTAATAAAACTATGGTTAATTTTCATAAGGGTTAATACAATGCTGTGAAAAATGTTATTTATACCGTAATTCCGCATACATTATTTAGAGAACAAACTGAAATACAGTATACAGGTCTATAGAAAGATTTTTTTTTTCATGTTTTGTTTTTAATTTATTTGTAGCACCCATACATTCTGACTAAATAAATAACTAAAACATGTACATGTACAAAAACACATTATATGTAAATATAATTGTAGAATATATTTATCATAATAATAATAATAATACATTACAATAATACATACATCAAGACTTGAATTTTTACATACCAATCACAAAAATATTACAATCAGAAGAACAAAAAACAAATAAGGGGGTGTATGCTGTATATCGTATTATTCATTGTGCCCATATTTTTATATCATTTTTCAAATAATAACAATAATAATGAATTGTGGGTTGCACATGATGTGATATATTGTTTTAGTGTTTTTAAGGGCTTGATTCCCATAATGTCCCCCCACCCCCAAGTCTCTAATATGGGTAGCATTCTTTCGACTGAGGAATGTGGTATTTGCAAATGATCTCAAAGAGCAGGTGCTTGGATTCATTTTTGCCCATTTTCTTATATGACTTATCTGACACCTCTAAAGCTGCACTTTACATTCTTATCAACTGGCATTGGATGATATCTATGCAGTTATAGAACCTGATATGTGAGATATGTGATAAAGAGTGCACACAGACGGCAATTAAAATGTTTCGTACAGATTTTAGTTGAGGAAGAGACGGAAGAGACAGAGAATGAATGAGCAGAATGAGAGAGAGACAGCTGGGACTAAAACCCATCAGCCAAAAAACAAACTGGGCCACACATCCCTCTCTGGGTGGTCTGGCTCCACTGCGCTCATAGAATGAGCGCTGACTCTCTTCCAGCGGATGCAACTACAAATCCTGCCAGGGACCACGGGTTTATAGCTACACCCCTCCAGCTCCTGACGCTCTCGCTGCGACTGAAAAATCCTCTGGCTAATGACATACAGGCCCGGACCTGGAGGGGGAGAAAGGGTTAAAGCAAGCCAATTGAGCGAATAATAAGTTCAATTTAGGAGATTGGAGGGCTGGTGTGGAATGAAAACCAGAGGACACCACTGCAAGCTGTTCTAGAGAGAAGGGGAACCATGGAAAAGAGGGAAGCCTGGCAGGTGGCCAGAGAGAGGACTCTGAGTTCTGCGGTGGCTTTAGTACTGAGGGCTACGTGCGGTCATGGGACTGATGGGGTTTCACGTAATTAAAGCAATTCTTATCTTTGCACAGAATAATAAATGATAACAAAAATTGTCATATATGCTGAGGCAATTCAGCAGAGTTAACGCCAGTGGAAGTTTATCACTTGTATGCAAATGTGCATTTCATAACCCACAATAAGCCCAAGAGGGCACACAATGGAATGAATGCAAAGAAGCCTGCAGCAATCAGGTTGTAAAATGCAATAAGGCGTGGAATTATTGATGCAGGAAACTTTTCCTCAGTGTAGTTCTTGTTTATTGTGTTGAAATGAAAGTCAGGTTTGTTTTCAGTTGGGACAAAATGGATATTTTGAATAATGTCCGATTCTAAGGAATTTACTTATGCAAGTCTGATTTATAGAGACACTTCAGATAGACATCGAAGCAATATGCTTGAATATTTTTCATTACTCACCAGATTGCAGTATCAAGTGATTTATTTATTCAAATTCTCCTAAATGGATAAGCACGGAATGCTACATTGTCATTTCCAGTAACATTTTTTCCTATTATGGTTTGTTTGATTACTTTAATGTACAAGTGAAACTGTATTTTGTTTCTTTCCACTCATTTGTCTCCACTTCTAATCCCTCTGCTCAATACAACATAGCATTGTGCATTAGTCACTGCTTTCTTTTAACTTCTGTGACCGTAATGTGGACTAAGGATAAAGTGATTTGACTTGCAGACCACCCAGTTTAGTCAACAGTCTGCAGGTACAACAAACCCACACGCAATAGTTCCATTTCCTTGAATGCACTTTATTTAAACAACAGCGTTTGAAAAACAAAATAAAAACAAAACAAAACATTGTCATACAAAGAAGCCAAATGATGCACATAAGTTAATTATCACTTAGTGATAATGACAATGCATTCGATTGACAAGGAAAGTACCAATTCAGGAGTGGCAATCCTGATTCACATTGTAGGCGTTTATGAGTACAAAAACGATGAAAACTGATGAAAATTATGAGATCGTCTAATTTTGCCTTCTCCAAAGCAAAGAACTGGAGCATTGTGCTTAGTTCAGAGGCACTGAATGATAAACAAAAGCATTAGCAAGACAAGCAAGAACATCTTTCCTCAGAAATGTATGGGGTATTGAAAATGATTATGATCCTGTTTTGTTTTGTTTGGGACATTCTTGTGTACCTGTAAATTTCACATCAAAGCGATAAATTATAAACACTTGGAGAGTCAAAGTTCAGGTCGTCCCAATCGAATTGTCTAAATAGTGCGTGTAAATGCAAGAAACTGGCCTTCAGTTTTTCCATTCAAAACTCTAAAAGTCAACCTAATGTGATAGTGGCTTTGTAGACGACCATATACCAAACAAATAAGTCAAACCAAGCCTTTGTCTTAGCCGCAACACTTCTCAGACATGCCTCTCCAGGAGTCTGCTGCCTCTCAAGGAACTAGCCTCTCCACAAGGAGACATGATCACCTCCACTTAACCTCGACACCACAGCATGGGAGACAATGATTACTTTCCCGCCTGGTGAACGAGAAAATGAGGGAACAGAGAGGATGGTAGAGAGAACTGAAAAGACAGAATGAAAATGAAAGACATGGATAATTGGGCAGTGACCTTGAACTAGTGCTCATCAGGGACTCTTGGAATCTTCTTTGTTTCTCCTCGCCGTCACTCTCGCCACTATCTCTGACAAAGACGGAGAGGAGGAGGTGATGGAGGAGAAGAAGTGCGTGGTTGTTCTCTCCTGCTGAGTGGTAAGCCACCCCCATGGTAGGTTAAACACCAGTCTAGGACACACAGACACATGCGTGCACATGCTTTCATCATTTATGAGGGTAATTTGGGAGGTGTATAGGGACGGACTCATCAGAAGTGCTTGTCTCCAGCTGATCTAGACTTGGCGGGGTGGCGGGATTTGGAGAAGATGCTCAGAGTGTAACGAAAGGGGCGGTGCAGGCCTCCAAAAGTGGCAGATGATTGACAGGCTTAAGTAAGGTGTAGATCCAGCAGGCAATCACTGCCATGTTATTAAAGACCTTTTGCAAAACCTGCAGGTATCCAAGATTTCATAGTGTAGATTGTGTATCTCGTTATTCAGTAGCTCTTTCCATTATCAAATGCAATTTCTAACATTTAAAGATGATACGTAAATGTAACTAACCTTAAAGGTTTTAAATGAGTGGTAAGAGGGTGAAATAACCTAAAAGACTGTAGATTGTTGTCGGCGATCATGAAGAAAAATCACAATCACAGATTTTTAGGTTGTTTACTGTAATTTAAGATTTTTAGGGGAGCAACGATGAAAGACTGGGAGGTACATCATGTCTGTATAATTGCCTATGATTGACCATAAAGTTCAGATTTGGTTAAATGCAGACCAGGGAGCAATGAAGCAAAGAGCAAGAGTGAAATTGAAATGATGCGATGATGCAGATGGGTGAATTGGACAGAAAATGGTTCGAAGAATTCAATCTCTCTGGAGAGGTGAACAGCAGAGAAGCACATCATAGTCTAAGGCTCTCTAGGTGTCCACAGTTACTAGGTATAAAGCACACCAGGCTCTTTTGCCACCTGCACATCTTATTAGAGAGCTCTTGTCCTTGATGCCTTTGTCTGGTCTTTACTTGAATATTTGTGAGAAATGCAGCATGGCCACAGTGAAATCATAACCAGGTAAAAATGATCGATGTACTAGAGAACAACTTCTCAAGGTTATATACAGTACCTTGTGATTGGAATGCCATCTTCTATACCTTCTGAGAAAAATATGTGCATCCCCATTTTTAACTAATGTTCTGCTGGAATGCATTAGTCATAGGCATGTGCAGGTGTGGACACTGTGCCTATGTAAAAGAGTCAGGATGCTCAAAGGACTTGCAAGAACCACATCAGCATTTTGCACATTAAAGATTCTAAATAAAACATTTCCATTTGTAGTAGACAAAACATGGACATAGACCACAATTATCACTTGTTTGAAACAAAAATAGTTTAAGGGTTAGCATAATGTTAACAACAACAATATTTTGTCTATTATCGGTGAAAGAGCAAGTAGCAGCTGATTCTCAAAAACAAATCAGAACCCTGGATCCAAGAGTTGCCACGGTGTCATGGATGATTTGCAACAGGTGGCCATGTTGCCTCAAGTTACGCTGATCAAAGTTTCAATCAGAATGCAGAGTTCATGCTTGCTGAGTTCTGATTGGCTCAAAAGAAGGATTGTCATCGTATGCGCAAAAAGATCATATAAATTCCAATGATTCCTCTTATTTCTATTGTTTTAATATTCAGCACCTCATCTGCAGAGTGCTGCTCTCTTTGGAAAAGTACATAATGCTGATAGAATTGGCAGTACATATCACATGATCGACTCAGTAACTTCAGTAACTGCTTCCAATTCGTTCCTCTCTGTTTTGGCAGTGTTTCTTTCTTTCACAATGTCTCTCATTACCAAAACATCTGCTGCAAGCCAAAAGCTGATATTAGACCATGAAAATCAAACTAAAAATAACAGCAAGAACAACCATAATAACAATAATAACAATAACAACAATAATAATTGAGGGTGAAGATAGCAATAAATAGTGCTGTGGTGTTGGGTGTGGGTAAGTGTGGTCAAATAAGGACATTGTGGGCATCAGTCAGTAAAAGAGAAAGCTGTGGGAGGTGACGGAAGAGAGAAGAACTACCGCACTTCCATGCAAGCACAGTTGCTGGAAATGCGTCGCTCTTCTCCACTAGGCCAGAGGCAGATGCAGTTAGACTGCACCCTCACCAGTGTCCTTTTGTCCATAGCAGTCAGTCCTCCCGCCAATTATGTTTTTATTCTCACTGTCTTTTAAGTGTAGAGAGGGCAAAACTGCAATGAAACCTACGGTCTAAACATATCTGTATAAAGCAAACCTTCAAGCACTGGACAGGAGTGACGGATTGGGATGTTGTGCACAGTCTGTATTGGGTATGCATGGGTGGTGGGGGTAAAGGAGTGATTTCTTGAACCGTGTGGGACTGCTTGGAATGACGCTTGTGGCTGGTTGTGGGAAGGATGGCGTGGTCTTCAAAAGTGCCACTGGGCTAACTGTGGACCTTTCAGCACACCACATGAGTTTATAGTAGGGTACCTAGGCTGGGCTGATGTGTACACCCAAGATCTCATCTGTACCTCCAACCCAACCGACAGCTTTAGCAGTCAAGCACGGCCCTCAGTTGGCGACCGCCAGAATGCCCCATCATGGAGGGGAAGATGAGGACAGCCACAGCCACCCACTAGGTTCCCTGATCGGACGGGAGTGAAGTTGTTGGTGTCCTATAGGAGATCATTGACTCATCTAAAGCACTGTCCCTGCCATTTTAACCCTGTAGAGATAAAGAGGGGGCATAGATAGTGGTATTTTGTGAGAGACCCCCTGCTCTCAGATTAGAAATGAAACACTCGGTGAAAGACTGGCCTTCTTGACATTCTTAGCATGCAAGTTTGAATACTTGTGACATCTTGGGGTTGAGGCAGCTATCTTGCCTTAATTTGATGATTTACATCTAGAAAACGAATGCTTCCCAGCCAACCAAATTCTTTCCTTGTAGCACGCCATAGGGATTGTTTACGTACCATGCCATCCCTGTAAGTAACTTGTGAGGTATGAGGCCAGATCACAACCCATCTCTCTACACCAGAACTTTACATGTCACCTCAATCAAAATGCAGATCTTGTCTGGTTTGGTTTGCCTTTTACAGGTCCTCAGAGGACACTGTGTCTTTGTCAGTAAGTTTCTAAGCTGTCTCTCCTCCACTACAGAATAGTTGTAAGTGCTCAATCTTTGCCTTTCCCCACCTACAGTATAGTCTTTGTTGAGACTGTTTTATCTCTGATATTCTGCTTGATCTCGGGGACTTGGGGATGAACCACATGGGGGCAGGGAGCTGGGTCTGGCTGATCCCAGAGGCAGGCCTTTGTCTTTATTCTCATCCTGGTCTGAAGAAACAGCTGGAGTTGAGACTGAGTTGGCTGCTCCGGCTGGTGCACTTTCATGCCCACTGTAGAGCTCCTCGTGGCCATCTTCACTGGATTCCGCTTCCTCCGAACTGGACAGCAGCTCCTCATCACGATATTCGGCTACGTCTACACCACCACCCTCAGATCCGAGCTCCTTCAGTCGACCATGATGCTTCACGTGATAACGCTGGTTCTGGAAGAATTTCACAATGGTGTGTTTGGGCAGATCTAATTGGGCTGAAAGGGTGTGGATTGCTTCCTGGTCAGGGTAGAGGCCCACATCTTGGATGAAGCTCTGTAAGATGCCTAGAGCCTCCAGAGATATCTTGGTGCGGGAGCGAGGTTTTTTTGTGACGTTGCTAACCCCTCCGCTGTTGCCTAAACCTGTGTTAGCCTGGGGGTTCTCTTCAGCTCCAGAACTGGGAACAGGTTCTTCTCGCATGGGAGAGTGGTCCTTCAGTGGCTGCATGGGCTGTCTGTGAAGTGCCTGGTGGGAAAGTTGAAGAGTTATTAGTTGGCCCAGAGTGATCTCTTACCTAAACTTATAAACAAGCGTCAGCAGTATGGAATAATTGAAAAACTGCTTAAAAGTTCAAAGTGTCCTTTCAATGAATGTCTCTTGGAGTTAATGTCCTCTGTGCACTTGAGTATGTGATCAACTCTGGTAAAAATCCAACCAGACTGCTCTGGGCTATGATTGTTTAACTATGTATATTGTACACATAATTCCACAAGATTAAATATCTTGTCATTGCATCATGTTTTGAGACCATCAAAGCGAATAACAGCATCTGAGCTGACACAACGACCGCATGAAATTCAACAGAGGAAGAAGCTGAACAAATACACACCAAAACCAAAATAAATTACATCAAAAGAATCTGTTATGAAGAGATGTGTTTTGAAACAACCATTTGAAGTATAGTGGCAAGTTGGTTTCATCTGTCATTTTGACAGGGATAAATTCCATCCCAGTTAGCACAGACTAGTGACTGCTAAATTTAACAGTAAAAGTAAAGCAAAAGCACAGACAGCAAGAAATGACACTTTTGACTTTGAGATGTAAGATTGTTTGCATATGCTATTGTCTTGTACAAACACAGTGTAATCATTAGCGTTTTCCAACAAGTTAGAAGACTAAAAGAGCTACAATATTGTTTTTACAGAGGTTCCCAGACCCTCCATATGTTTCTCAATAAATCTGCCATTTTCTTCTAGTGTGGGCGCCAAAACAGGGAAGGGGGACTGGGGGGCCAGAGTATAAAACAGTAGTAAAATAGGATTAGGAGTAAATATCAGATATTTAGTGAGAGGGAAAAAGAGGTATCTGGCGAGGTCTGATACAAGAGAAGGTGCAGTGTGTCACAGCTGAGCTATCGAAGTCTGTGGCGCTGTCCTGCCGAGTTTATGGCCAGGGTGGGGTGCCCAGTGCCTCCACACTGGAATGCTAAGCTATAAATCTGCGGTGCATTAAAATTAAAGGACCTACATAAAGATAATAGTCATGCGCCTCTCTCTCTGTCTCTCACTCTATTCCCTAAATAATAACAGGGTATTTTTTTAAATAATATTGAGGGCAGGCCAGACCATGAAATTGCTCCGATTTCACTTGTGGGGGCTGTTTTGGGCTGGCGCTTTACAGGAAGTGTGTAGGTTTGTTCTTTTTCTTCTCTGTTTCTCCATAATATATTACTTTCCATGCCTCAGAGAAACAAACAGAGGCCACAAAAAAGGACGAGAAAAAGAAATGTCCAAGAAGTTTGAAGATGGTGAATAATTAGATTGACCACAAGGCATAACAGCGCAAAATACCCATTAGCTTAGCTAGAGAGACCACACACACATTCACAAACTCATTCATCCTGTATGTGTTTGCTTGTGTATATTATTTTATGAAATTCTGGGAACAACTTAGGTACGTTCCAAAGACATATATACAGTAAACTCCAAAATGCACAACACAAACATTAAATAATGACGTTGCGCATTTACATACCATTGCTTTGGCATCCTATCAGATATTTTCAAATTCAGAGACAGAGTGAGTCCTCCAGCAGCCCATTCAGAGTAAAGAGTCTAAGATGCCTGTTCCTGCGCTCTAATGGTGGACGTTAATGAAGAGCTTTTCTGCCAAGCCAGAGGAGTGACTCCATTTCAAAACCCTGCTTTAGCTATAAAGCCAACCTCCGATTTCTTCCACCATCCAATTCATTCACCTACTCAGTTCTTAAACAATGTCTTCTCAACCACAGGAGTCACATTTGGACACAGGGCCATTTTTCCCTGCACGCCTTTCTTTTTTCAATATTCATCTCCATCGCTTCCTTCTTTTCAAATTCCAAGCTGGGACGGGTCTGTGAGTTCATTGCATTAAGAAAAAGTATATTTTTTCCCCTTTAAACACAAATCAAGGCAAATTATGGTGAAGTAGTATGAAAGAATTATAGAACATAAAAAATTCAGTTGATTCTTAATGAGGACCGGCCCTTGTGGGGACAGAGGCAGGATTAAGGGGGGGCTGTGTTGCCACTGGAGACGCCATTAACAGGCAGATAAATATGTAATGATGAGAAAGACACTTTCCTGTTGGTTTGCTTGTGCATGACTTCACCTTCTCCAATTATCATGTGCATCATAATTTTTCTTCGCCACACTGCAATACCTCAGGAATGGGTGAGTCATGTATGTGTGTGTGTGTGTCTTCATATTTGTTTCAGAATGTGTAGTTTAGGCAATCCACAAAATTAAAAGAAATTTACTCATGCATTACTCACTATTCCTAGTATGGAAGCCTGTTACTGCCTCAGGGAAAAAAAGTTCATTTAATTTTATCTCAAAATTGAAATTTTTAGTAAATGTGACATCTCACAGTGTAACTTTAAATTGCACGATTGTGACTTTATTTTTTTATATTTTTAAACTTTATCTTACAATTATTGTTCTACTTTTACCCCAGTACTCAATCGGGGTCCCAATCCACATGGCAGGGTCTAGAGGGCACTCCAGTGTACACTGCAGCATCCAATTTAGCAAAAACAAAGGAGAAATTATTCATAAGAAATGTCTTGCCAAATGAGCAAAGGCAGGCACTTAAGACCATACACACGCATTGCAGAAACAGTGTGAAGACGACGTGGGACCGGGTCAGCCATCTAGAGTGCGTTAGTGTGAGTGTATCCCTAAGGTAGGGCGAGCTGCACCCAGGGACTCACATGGACATGTCATGGAGTGGTTAAAACCATTAGGATAAAAAATAAATAAAAAAATTACTAAAAAATTACACACAGCGGTGGCATGATTCATGATTTTAAAATAGGATCCGGAAATGGGGGGGCTGCAAAGGGTGCAAGGTAGTCCGCAAATGTCTCCCCCCCCCCTAAAAAAAACTTAAAGAATTTTTTTTACAAAATCAAACATTCTCTATAAAACTGCTTTAGAACAATATTTATGCTCATGATTTATGCTCTATATAAATAAACATACATTTGTCTTCAGATCTAAATCTGTTCTAAATTGGTAATAACAAGACTTAATACAAGATTTTGCTTTATTTTTTGACATGTCAAAGGTACAGGACTTGTGCTGGTTTTTTGAGTCACGTTTGATGATCTTATGAGTGTCAAATAAAACATCAGTGAATTATGTTGGTCACACTGAGGTGGTATCAGCTTAAAAAAATTGTTTACATGTATGTGCTGCATGTGCTCATTAATTAACATGCTCATGTCTGCTTAAGCAGCTGGGACACATGTGCTGTGGTGGCAGGCAGGCTGGAGCCGAGGGGGCTGCTGGGTATTTTGATTTGAGGAGGGTCCCTCATTACTACTACTACTACTAAAAAGAAAAAGAGAAAAAAACAACAACAACAAAAACACAAGGACACAAATGCACAAACAACCACATACATGCTCATGTATGGCATTTTCATGTTGACACAGCACAATATCTTGTAATTTATGTATTTTATTATTTTTAATTATGTTAGACATGTTATAGTATATCATATTTAATATAATATTTATGCAATGTATTTGTATTTATATAATATTTGATATATTTAATATTACATTTATATTATTTTAATATTATAACTAATAAATACAACAATGCTATATATGTGCTCAATATGATATGTACAGAATCAAGGTGTATAAATAGAAGAATTCTTTTAATTTTTTATGTAATATATATTCACTGTCAATAAAAGTCTCAAAAATCACCAAAATATTACATCACATATAAAACCCATACAATTAAAAAGTAAAATGTTATGTTATATTTATATTATAATGTAATATTTGAATATAACATAATTTTGTTTCAATTAAATATAACAATATGAATATGAATACAACAATGCTATATATGTGCCCTTTATGATATATACATAATAAAATAAATAAACAACAGAAAATTTTACATAATTATTCTTTTAGCAACATGTTGCTTTAGTAAATGCACTGACTATCCTCAACATATGTTTTTATGATAAATGTTGTGCAAGAGTTCATGGTCAAATCCAGTGTAGAGTTACTAAAGAGACTTACTGTAGTGAATGTGAGTCATTACGAGTGTGTGTGTATGTGCATATATGTGTGTCTGTGTGTGTGTTCCTTCTCTTCCCGTAATTATTAATATCAGGGCTGTGGTGGCACTGTCTGTCAGGGTGTGTCCTAATGGGGCATTTCCTTCTGCGCCCAAAACACATAAATTAGTATATTTACACACACACACACACACATGCTGCCAACAGACTGTTTATTCCACTGACATAAAAGAGAAAGCGAGCAAGAGAGAAAGAGACGTAAAGGGCTAAGACAGTAACAGAGAGCCACTCTGTCTCCATTTGTTAGTACTTAATCTTAATACGGCTGCTCAACTTAAGTTAATAAATGTTAATAAACAGCAATCATTGTGAGTGAATTAAACTGCAATGCTTTACTGGCAGGGTGAGAAAGAAGAGTAAGTTAAAAGAAGGTGGAAAGCATTGATCCAAGTGTTTGTAGATTTACGTGTATGCCGTTTGTGTGTGCATGTATTTACATATCAGTAGTAGTGTGTAGATGTGTGTGTGTGTGTGTATACTGTGTATGAATGCTTGCCTATGGTAATACTGGAAAAGTGTGTGTCCACAGTCTTTACTATAATGACCCTGGCTGGCATAGGGGAAAGTCCATTTAATCAGTAGCGTGTTATTTGGAATTCTGTGTGCGTGTGACATTAAAGAGGTTGGGGTGTGCAGGGTTATTAGATGTTGGCAGGAATGCTGCATACATGATGCTGATATTAAAACTGAAGCCTCAAAGAAGTGTACACAATGAACACATTTATATGATCTAAAGAGAATTATGCTTAAAACATTCACGCAGAACTTACCTCTTAGAATTAAACAGATCTTTTTTAATGGATAAAACCAGAAATTATTAAAAATAAAATAGATAAATGACATTTTACTGGGCCATTCTTGATCAGGATCAACTTTCTTTGTATTTTCCAGGGCCTTATTTTGACGCTGTGCCTTTAAAGGGGTAGTTCACCCAAAAATGAAAATTCTGTCATCATTTACTCACCCTCCACTTGTACCAAACCTGTATGAGTTTCTTTCTTCTGTTGAATACAAAAGAAGGTATTTTGAAGAATGTTGGTGACCAAACAGTTGACGGTAGCCATTGACTTCCATTGTATTATTTTTTTTTCCATATTATGGATGTCAATGGCTTCCATCAACTGTTTGGGCACCAATATTCTTCAAAATATCTATTGTATTCAACAGAAGAAAGAAACTCATACAGGTTGTTCCAACAAACTCTATGCAAATCCTGCTTTACACTTTGTTAGAATCACAAAATATTCTGAAATATTAGGCTGCGATTGTTATAAATGAATTTTCTGAACACTGGTTTTGACATAAATGTGGTCTGTTGTGTTCATTTATTCATCTGCCTTCTAAGTTATAGAAAGTAAAAATGAATATTTAATAATTGGTCTTTCTGGACTGGGAGGAATCAAGGAACATTTAATTTCCCTTAATATGACCATCCTACACTGCAAACATCACATTAAATTGCTTTCTTTCGCCACACATATTTGTATACAATATGAAGTATATGCAATTTGAATAGTTTCATAAACTCACCTGAGGATCAGTGGGCAAGTGTAGTACAGTGTGCAGCCGTTCACTGTGGTGATGGCGGGACTCTTCCTCATACACCAGATCCCTGTCTGCCTGTGGAAGGCTCAGAAACCTCCGGATAGTACACAGGTTCTCCCAGAGAGTCCTGTTCTCAGGGCTGGGACTCTCTTTCCAGCGAAGCAGCTCGCATAGCCATCCCTTGTAGAATGGATGAGGGTTCATTACACATTTCGATTTGGTGAAGGAATTTTTCCAACAATATCAGTAAATAATAACAACATGCATCTTGCCTTCTTAGTGGATTACCCACTCAAGCACCACTACAGAGTCTTTCTTCTCTTTTTGGGGCATTTATGTCACTTTAACAGGGGATATTAAAAAAAGGTAAGGCAATGATCGGCAGAATGGGATGTGAAACCTTGAATGTTTATTTTATGACTGTAAAGTTTACTTTACAGTAAACAACTAGCACCACAAAGCATCACAAGTGCACTGAGAGAGCGGAGAGTGTGTGAAAGAGAGAGTGAAATGGTGGGAGATTAGGAAGATTTGATTATCTCTGCTAGACTGGGCCAGTCTTTGACACCAGCTGTTGTGTGCAGCCAACCACTTCCAGCACACATTGTTAATGACCTGAGCATCTCTCTCTCTCTTTCCTTCTCCCCCAGCTCCTCCTGGCCAGCTGCAGCAGATGGGCGCGTTCAGCCGTGACCCCCCCACCCGACCCCAGACCTGTGAGACCTAACCGCATCTGTCTCACACACACACACACACACACACACACACACACACACATTCATATATACACACACCAGCAGAGCAGCTCTTTGCTGACACATCTCATACACGCAAACATGCGAAGACGCCCCTAACACATGCCTCTAGATGAGGTGGCCGCACCTGCAAAGCCATGCCGCAATAACGCAGAGCTCCTCAGTAAAGCAAGCAGCAGAGACTGAAGCTCTCTCAGGCTATTACATGGTAAGAATTAGGCGCAGCTGGGAGTGGGATCATATTTGACTAAATCAATTAGCCCTCTTTCATCTAAATGAGACAGAGACAAACAAATGGTCCAAAAGCTTTTTAAAAAATTCTTTATCAAAACTCTGAAATTAATGCCATGCTTTTCCAGTTTGTGTTAATTAATGGGATTGTTGTTGTCCTTTTGCACTAACACAGTGTGGCCAGGGTCCAAAATTATTCTTTTTTCCTATACCTGTCAATGGCAGGTGAATTGGGAAATTTTACCATCCATATACACATATGGAAAAGAAAAGGGTGAAAAGGTTTCTCTTATTGAAAAAGAAAAGGGTGCCAAAAATGTATTATTTAACAGAAACTGAAATTGCTTCAAACATTGCTACAATTGCTAAGAAAGTCCTTTTTATTTGCCTATTCAGCATTTGCCAAGTGTTAATTTTGGACTCTGGATAACTTTGGAATACGCTTAAAGCTTATAAAATATTTCAAAAACCAAAAGTAGATTACTGTGATGTGCTTTTTATAACTGCTACTATGACTGTATACTTCAGTTAGAAAATGTTTGAGTTTTTCAAGGCCTCAAATCATGACTATTACACTTCTGTGATGTATACTTTCAGTCACAATATTATGCATTCTTTAAATAATTGTCTGGAAACAAGTGTCAATGTAAAAGGTATGAAGAAAGAAATCAGATCAATCTATGGATCACTGAATGCACGTCTGTATCACAACATAAGCCATGACTCATGGGATGGGAGAGATTGACAAAGGCATTGAAAAAGAGTGAGATCTTTTGACAGGATCTGGAATTGTAAGTCAGAGATGAATAAATGGAAGGCATTTATCAGGCTATCTGTTGATGTTGATGTTTTTGTTTATCAACTGCAGAGACGCGCCAGAATCAGATATAACAGTCTGCACATACGGACACCGTTACTTCCCCTACACTGACTGAGGAAAGAATATGTAAGCTAAGTGTAATCTTAACATCTTTTCAGAATAAAATAAATCACGATATGTTTAAATATCCTATCCCTTAATATTTCCTGCACCTAAAAATATTTTTAATTTAAAAGTATTTAATTTTTTTAATAATAAAAGGGTCTCTAAGCCATAAAAGCCATTTAAGCTGAAAAACCTGAAAGCATTACACATGAACAACCTTATTTTTAACAGGCTGTGTATACAGTACTTCTTAGATGCATTAAAAATTTTATTAACAATTATCATATGAAAATACCAAGTTATTTATATTCTCCTGTACATTGAAATAAAATGCAAACCCCGTATGCAAAATGTACTTGAAAAGTAGAAGACAAAATTATTAGGTTTTTCTGTGTATTTTCAGTGTAAAATAGTTAACATAGATTAGGCTAGTTTAGAATTTTTATTTTTGTAGTTATGTTAGGATGTTGAAAGGATGGAAACATGTCCGGATTATTAACCAAAATAAAAAAATAAATTCTTACTTGGCTCTTGTTGGCTGCCACCTTGGCGAAAAGTGCCTGAGACACTTTTGCCCGTTTCATCTCCTGCTGGATTTCATCATAAATGGCTGAGGTGATGCTAACCAGCGGCTCCATTTTCAGAGGAAGGTCAGGGTTAGGACCAGAAATTTTGGACTGTGTGGGTCCAGTGGTCAAAGGTAAAAGCAACAAAGACATATTGGTTAGATAAATATTCATAATTGCTAGAGAAAGTACAATATGAGATCATATTCATGGATGACATTTTAGACCCTTGTTTGTACCTGCAATGTACTGAGATTTTAGCAGATAAATCATTAAAGCATCCTGTTAGTAAACTCTTTGTAGTACGTGTCTGAAGTATGGTGTATTGATTTTAGAGTGGTGTGTTTTCTTATTCAATGTTTGAAGTTGCCCTGCAGGCACAGGCAAGTAATCTCACATTCCCCAGTAAAAACGATTGTGAGATAAACATATACAGACATAATAGTAATGATAATACACAACCACATTCCCTAAGACCAAAGAATGAGAACTTTGTTCTCATATCAGAAAGATTTTTATTATCTGCATGGGTTCATTCACAATGGTCTTGAGGTTGAAAGCAGCCGTATTCATATGATTCCTACAAGCATTCTAGAAAGTCCACGCACCAGTTTCCAGGTCATTTAATATAAACATGCCATAACAAGAGCAGATCCATGCTTTTCTGCTTTTGTCATTTTAGAGAATCAAGAGCAAGAACTTGTGGACTCGACGTTTTAATGGGTGTGCACCATTTAATCTCAAACATGTACAAACATGTATATGGTTGTAAATCTTCAATATTAACATTATAAATTTGACCTTCTGTCATAGCTTGGCTTTTATTTGCAAAATGGGAAAAGTTTTGTGCGTACAGTTGATCACTACAGATCTTGGAGGTCTCGGATGAGGTACACTCTATGAGGAAATGAAGTGAGTGTTGATGTAATCCTCACCGAGATTGTGATTTTGGTCTTATTCTTCCAAATAGATGCCCATGCGTCAGGGGTTAACTGTTCATCGATGCTGCGCTCCCACACTTTCTGCATTGGGAGGTATGGTGTGAAGTTAGCAATAAGAAGGTAGCAATCAGATTTTAGCTTTGACCCTTAGAGGGCACTGTCTTGAAAGGCAGTGTGATTGTTTTAGTGAGTAATCCGTATTATTGTTGTCAGTGCCAATATGTATTAATATTCAAAGAGATATCATCATACAAGAATAATAGCATAACGTTTTAGCTAAAGATGTCATAGAAGCTACACATTTGACCTTAGTTGTCTGGCTTTAGGCTGGAAGACAGTACATGACTTTTACCTAGATATTTTGCCCCAGTTTCACAATCTCAAGAGGAGTCAATGCTAATGCCAATTTTAGAATGCATTGTTTTCATTTGTCATGCATCTCCTATCAGAGGCGCATGTCTCTGCGTGAGTTTGTTGGGTTCAGAATGACTTGAAAGTCTGGTGGTGTTTGATCCTCAGTTGTTTAGTGTATGTACCTATTTACAAAGTCAGCAAGTGTGTGATGACTAGTGTTTTAAAATATGTTCAGATTTTAAAAGTCATGTAGTGTATTCCAGCCTTTACTAAACTTCAGTGTTTTTTTTTTACTAAAGTTCTTTCATTTTTTTTAAGCTTTATAACAGCCTGATACAAAGTGTAAGCCAAACAAAACAAGTAAACAGATCACATGAATCCAGACAGAAACAAAAGCAATCTCATAGGCCTACAGATAAACAATTCAGAATCAGACACAACACAAGCTTTCAGGTATTTCTACACCCAGTCAAACATACAAACACAGACGCAACAGGGGAAAAGAGATGTGTAGGGGGCTGAACCTAGTCAAGGGAGGGAAAGTGGGGTACCTGAGAAAGGCGGGCGCCACCAGGGCTGGGGTTTGTGCTTGGGGGCAGACTCACAGGGGGATTCATGCTGCGCTCTCGCTCTTCCTGGTAAATTCGGTCCCTCTCACTCTCATGCAAGTTCAGGAAGTTCTGCATTGCTTTGAGGTTCACTAGCAAGGACTGAGAGGCTGAGCGTGGGTCCTCCTCTTTTCGCAAGATCTCCGATAACAGGCCCTGGTGTACACACATAAACACACACGTAAGCACAGAGGAAGCGATTTGTGGAAGGCTCACTTTCTTGCAACACATCTATCCTGTTACTTCACCTGCACCATGTAAGTCTCCACCCACTCTTTAACTGACTGTGCACTATGTTGGATGTAATTGGACATAATTTAGACCTGTAGTGACTCTGTGAATTCACCAGGTGTGTTTGCTGCTGAGAGGGTGTATGAGAGGATCCAACTTCTGGATACCAGAGTAATCACGCTGACATGCTTAAAGAGACTCACAGACCTGAAACATCTGACAGAACGGCATTGACATGTTCATTATTCTCTTTTGTTTAGTTCAGTGCCAAATTAAACTTGTTTAGTTCTGATTTGTAAATGGTCTGATTATTATATTTGGTCTGTGTTTGTGATAGTTACTAGGGCTTCGGCGATAAATCTTATAGATATTATGTTAGCTTGTTGCTGACATTCGAAATACTTCTCAACATATATGTACTTTGTATTTGGTCTTTAAAAAATCTTTAGTTTGTTTAAAAAAATTATGCATTGTAATTGTATGACAAATTGAACTGAGTAATCTTTAAATTCAGTATGAAATGTAAATTCACCCTGTCTATTTCTCAATGCATGCTTTATTGAACAATTATTAAACAATTCATCCATGTATGTTTTATTAAAAAAAAACTTTTGATTGATATCGGATGGAGCTTAATGCAAGCTTGCATCAAGCTCCATGCAATCAACAACAAACGGAAAGAACCAACATTTTTCTTTTCTTTTTTGATTTCACTTGGATGTAAGTCACAATAAAGTAGAAAAGATCTGTCACTATTCCCGTTATATGACCATTTTAAATGGTATTACAAATTCAGAATAAATTCAGAAAAATTACTATAAAATTGAAAACTACGTTTAATAATTCATAAAAAAATAAAATAAATAATTTTCAATTTTTTTTTAAACACAGTTTGGTAAATGGTAACGCAAGTACATTTGCTTTGGCATTAAGTGAACTAACTTCACACTTACCAAAGTTACCTTACCTTATGTTATACTGTTGCGAGCATTTTTTTTAGGTGTAACTTACAGAAACTTAATGGCCAAATAAAAAGTGCAATAAATCATTGCAATATTCCCAGTATTACATCATTTACAAATATCATTAAAATACATCATGAATATTCAATATATCACCACGCCCTAGCGACTGGTATGTTCTGAAGAGTCTCTTTGCTACTATACATGGTGTAGTGTCTCACTCCTTTCTCAAAGTTTTTCCTTGAACCTTTGAACCTTTGAGTGAATAACATATTCTACACCATGCAGTCTGTACTGTACCTGTGTACGGTTGAAGGCAACTCGAGCGAACACTGCCTGTGAGACACTGGCTCTTTTCAGCTCATCTCGCACCTGCTGGTAGATATCAAAGGAGACTTCCGCAGCCGAGGGGTTGGACCCGGGCTCTCCAGGACCACCGGACTTGCTAGGCCGTGGAATGGGTGGGTGATTGAGAAACTGCTGGTTAAGAGCCTGTGGGTGCTGATGCAGGAGGCGGCTGACGGCCAGCTGCTGGTTGATAAGATGAGCCATGGCTAACTGCTGCCTCACCAGCTGTGGACTAAGCTGGGGTGAGAGGAGTCCTCCGGGTGCCAAAAGAGGTTGCAGGGAGGCTGGTGGAAGTGGAGGAGGCACCTGAGCTCTTAGCGGAGGACTGTGATGGAGCTGTCCATGAGATGATGGAGCTTGAGGCTGCCCTTGAGATGGAGGCTGAGACTGGGCTGAATTCTGATGTTCTCCAGAGCCGCCTTTCACCAGAGAGCCGCCACTGTTCAATGGACCGAGCTGCGCCAGACCAGTCAGGTGAGGGGGCGGACGCTGGGCTAATACACAGAAGTCAGTGAGACTGTCCCTTTCAACTGCGGAGGGATGGAGATGTGTATGAGGCACTAGAACAAACTCTCTAGTGTTCTAGTTGACAAATCAAAGACAGTCCTTTACCCAAATAAACATCACAATGTAGATGCCTACCCTTGATTTCCGAGCTCTCCCGTCCTTGCCACAAATAGTCCCCTGAAACAAACACAAGGAACTGGTAAATGGCAACACATTGAAAACAATAATGTTCTTTCATGAATAGAAAGTTTTACAACTTTGGTTTACAACTGTGTGACTGACACATAAGTCAACCAATGGGGTCTCTCTGCACTGGAACACACATCTGGCAATGCGGGCTGTGTGTTTAGCTCTGGGAGGCAAGGAGCAGAACTAATGGAGGAGGCTCGGTGTAACTCAACACCACTTACTCTGTCAGCGTGCCGAGGATCGCTTTATTCTTTGTTGGCGCTCGCTCTCTCACTGCACTTGGGGTTTAGCCCCCACTTTGATCTGTCCTGCTGTGTAATTATTTCACTTTTTGAAGGGGCAACGAGAGGAGGAAAATTGTCACAGGCATTTGGGTGCTAAGAGGCTTAAATAGTGGAGCTGTGGGACGACTCCTTGCAGAACCTGCCACTGGGAGACCCCCTGCAGCATTTTTGGGAAAGGAACAGTGGTTTCTATTAGGCCGCGAGGAGGCTTAAGTTACCCCATCCCATGTAAGAGGAGTCATTAAGAGATAATGCATAAAACGTAGTACAAAGCTCAAGACTTGCTCAGAAACAACACATTCTCTGCATCCGAATATGCCTAGTTGCCTGCTATATAGTAGATGAAAAAACTGCATGTAAAAAGAGCAGTATGTCTGAATTCACAGTATTCATAAAACGGCTGATGACCTACTTCTGAAGTGCATTCAGTGGACACTTTACTATCCCTTAAGGCCACAGGAAAAGAGTTGGCAGTCGCAGTGAAGCGACACAACTTATGCCAAAAGTCACATGACACACATTCATGCTGTATAGAACAAGTTCTTCATCAAATGTAATACCTACTCAGGACAGTATGTGAGTTTGATCACAGCTATGCTTTCCTGACCAGACTACTGTGATAATTTCGGGTTAGCATTTTAGTCTTTTTTCCACTTGACTTAAGATGGCACCAAATAACTGATGAAGAATTGATTTGAGCTAGATTTTGGTTGGACAGAGTACAAATACAACCAAAAAGACATCAGTACAAGCCTTACCTTTAATTTTTTTGTACTTCTTGTACCAGCGACCAAACTCTTGGCACTTGGCAGTTGAGACGTTAGCATAGTAGGAACTATTCACTATCGAGGAGATCATACTCTGGAAAAAGTCAAAGAAACAAGAGAGGTCAATAAAAAGGAAAAAATGGGAACAACGACGGAGGATAACGGAAATAAACACACATGGTCAAGATCTTAAAATTGCAATGATAAATGGTCTATAAAACACATTACTGTGGAAAGCCACCCAAGCAAGGCAGATAGCGAATGCCACGACAAGCTTCGAGCCGCAGTGACACAAGTAGAGACAAAGAGCCACACACATATGCAAACAATTGATATGAGGATCAACACCCACACAGAGTTCCACTTAAACACAGCATGCACAGATACATAAATCTCCAAGATTGCTCGCGTACTTGGAAATGAGCACAGCAAGCATCGCGAATGCATACCCACATAGATACACACACACGCATACTCTCTCTCATGGTGAAGTAATTTCTGGGTTTTAGAAATGGCCCATGAATGTGGGGAATTTCTGAGTAAATTTCAAATTGATGAATGAAACACGCTAAGACAATTTAGGCTACATTAACCATGCACTGACGCCATTGATTGGAACATCTGCAAGCATAATGCAATACTGAGCCCAACATTTTCATTTATGTTATACTGCTAAGTATTATGTTGTTAGTTTTGGAAGAGTTGTACCAGCAGTACATGTTTTACTTATCATCTTAAATGTCAAATCTATGTGTGTTGGATTTAAAAAAATCTTAGTGGGTAGCGGCTGTACCTGGGAGAGTGGACATTCTTTGGCCAGTGTGCTCTGGTTCATCTCTTTGAGCAGTTCTTTGAGGGCGCTGCGTACTGTAGCGTGATTCCACTGCTCTGATGGAAGGTCCTCCAGTTTAGCAAAGCTGTAAATCCCAAATCCCTCCATTACTCTACAGTAACTTCCAGTAATCTTCATTTCCTAATCAATAAACCCTGCAGCAGGCCAGTTCAACAATTATATCACCATGGAAACACAGGGAAACAAACCTGGATGGTACACGACTACACAAAGACTACAATCTTCTCATTTGGACCCTATGTTTATCTCCTCAGCATTCAAGAGTAAACTGCAATCATTGGGCATGAAAGAGCTCATTGAGAAGTGCAGATAAAAAGTTTAGCCTGGCTCTTATGTATGCACAGGGCTTTAGAGGCTTGCTGAACTCTCTATCATTGACATAAGCAAAATAATCCCTTAATTATCTCGTCACTTGTAATGGAGCAAAATTGATAGAAAATGGAAACTTTTGTATGTATTTCCTCAATGCAAACATCAATATAATAAATATTATTATTAGTTGTTATTATTATTTAATATTATTTTATGATGTATTACAAAATATAAAAATCAATAATAATTTATTAATAAATACATTTTTGATATAATTAACCTATATGTTATTTTCCCATAGTTTGTAGACAGAGGACACAATATTTATCAATTAGATTTTTAAAAATGGAAATGATTCACTTAACATCACAAACACTATGCCTATCAGCAAAGAATAAATAAAAGTAAATTAAATTAAATAAATACAAATAAAAACATAAAACATATATGTAAATAAACTTAAATAATGTACTTTACACTTCACTCTTAAATAAATTAATTTTTCAATTAGAAGGGCTTTACAACCTGATACCACAAGATAACCTGTTCAAAATCTAACATTTATTTGTTTGTTTGTTTGTTTATTTATTTATTTATTCATTCATTCATAAATGATAATAATCTGTTTTTGTTTGTGCTGGTTATTTAAAACTTATAAGTCCAAAAAATTGGACTTATAATTATTTTATTTAAGTAATAATAATATTATTTGTTGTTGTTAAAAATATAAATATATGTTTTATATTATATATTATTTAGCTATTTAAAATGACCACTATAAAGCATATAAACCATAAAGGTTATTGATATGCAGAGAATTCTCTTCTGAACCAAGACACTACTGAAGAACCTTCATTTTTGAGAATGCTCTGTGGTCTTTTACCTCTGTATCTGGATGCGTAGCGTGACCATGTGGTAAACGTCCAGCAACATATCAGCAACCGTTGCCTCTGGAGCATCTGTCAGGTAATGGATGGGCAGGGGGTTCCAGCGGCCCACCTTAATGATGCCTGTGAAAAGGAAGCAGAGAGAGGGGGAGTCGATTAACCCCACTTGATCTCATTGTGCCACAAATTTGTGTAGCATATTTCCATGACATCATCAGAGATGGCCTCATGTCAATGATGGCTGTAATGAAATCTCAATAAAAGAATAAGTTAGGAGGGGCTCCACTCTATTGAGTAGGCAGCTCCACCAAACCTGGCACATTACATCACCACACCAGCACCCACTTACAGTAAAAATCAACATTAGAGGGCACACAAACATAATGATTGAAAGACAGTGAGACAAGAACATTGTGTGATTGGAAAGAGGGGACTGAGGTAGGTGGCAGACCTACGTAATTTACAGCATATGGCGAAATACATAATTATACACATAGTTCTTAAGTGACAAGGAAGTCTAGTGGGAAATGATTCATATATTTATCATTTAAGAAATTATTTACACTACCTGTGGGTTATTGCATCAAACATTTTGGAAATCATACATTTTGTTTTTCTTACTACTCATTTTCTATGGAGCTTCATCTTGTGCTATAAAAGCAGACAGCAAGGAACAATAGCACCAATGATAAGGCTTTATCTATTAAATACTTATCAGGTCAGGAAGAAGCACCTAACACACATACTGAGGGCCGCACCAATAACTGCGGGCCGAAGGGACGCCTGTGGCTCTTTTACAGCCAAGGAATATATATAGAAAGCAGGCGCTCGTCTAGCACATCGCTGCCTCTGACAATTACGTCCACCCCCCTCCATTAATGGGCTGTCATAAACACAGGTCAATGATTGTATGATTAACCCAAATTGACTGTTATAAATGCCTCTCGTTGTGCAAAGGAAGAGACGAGCATTTATGGCTGAGGAGTAATCTGTAATTGGGGTGTCACTGTGAGACAAAGCCATATTTCTGAACGAAGCCGTCCGATTGTTTTGTAAATACTCCAGGTAACTAAGGCCGTCCCGCACTGACTCGGGTGAAGGGGTGTGCATTGTTTCCAATTTAAAAGGGATAGTTCACCCAAATATCACAAGTCTGCCTTCATTTACTCATGTCATTCCAAATCGTGACCTTTTTTCTTCTGCAGAACATAAAAGCAGTAGAAATTTTAATGTTAAAAGAATGTAAAAATGTTACAGCAAAAACCTGTAAACTGGTTAACAGTAAATTCTCTTCTTATATATGCTGAAAAAACTGTTGTAGATCTATCAGGACACTTAATTTAATTTTACAAAGTACACTTTTCATTTTAGGGTGAACTATCTCTTTAAAGTTGTGTGGTGGTATTTCCTTTAAATATGCTGAATCTGAATAAGCTTACAGATCAGGATAAAAGCTAAGCAGCAGTGGCATCCACTGAGGGTGCCATAATTTTTTTCCCCCCAAGAACCACACTGTGCTATTAAAAATGAATTAGCTGAATCTATTATGCCCTCCGCTCTATTTATTTCCAGATGTCGCAATCATTGTCAAGATGCGCCGTACATGTAAACCAGACCCTGTGCTCTTTGCATTATTAACTGTTTTCCAAACACTGCACACGTCCGTAAACACTTTTCAACACACACTGCTCGTGTGCATGTGCAGTGGATGTACATCCCTTGCGCAAATGTATATATTCAACACATCCAACAACAGGAAGCGAACTTGACCAAAAACGAAGGGTGTGCAATGAAGAGATATACAAAACACAAACTCTCACACAAAAGTATTTCCCATGGTCTTAGGAGGGACTGACTGAAGCTGTGAAAACTAAACAATGCTAATCACATTACTATCCACTAAATGAGACCCAGACGCTGCCCAGCTTCCCTCTCTCGCTCTCCTTCTCTCTCTTTTGTCTTTTTTTGTGCTTTAGGCTGTTTGTGTCATCTAAAGAGCTCCAGCTGCTCAATCACACACAGAAATGCCGATGGATCACTTACCTCCATCCAAACACTGTACTGCCATGCCACTGCCGCCCCTAAAGCCTGATTGAATGAGTTAGTTTTGGACAGAATCTGCTTTTGCAAATTAGCAAGGGCTCCATTGTTTCTCTCAGTTCAGTGTTTGTGTTTTGACTAGAGAGAAGATAACAAGACATTCTGTGTGACCCGTTCCACTGTTTTCTTCCGTTATTGGCTGATTGTGGGAGCTTATCAGTGTCAGAATCTAAACAAGGCCAGTGTGTTTTTGCGGAGCCTTAGGCCCCTAGATTATCAACATGGGCCTCATTGGTTTATAAAATAGTCTTAATATAAAATATTAGACAGAGCCACTGCAATGTTGTTTCTTTTAAGTACATCATACTGTATATTATTGCGTGCTTCTGTCTAACAGATTCAGTGTAAATAAATTACAATTGCAAATAAAGAATAGCGTTGCAAAATTAGTTCAAGAAATATGGTACAAAAATAAAGTTAATTAATTGAGGAAGAACTATGTAAAAAAAATGGATAAAGAACAAGAAAAGAATGCAAAAAAAAAACAGAAATATGGTACAAACAACAAAAAAAAGGATAAAAAAACTAAAATTAGATAGGTCCTATAAATATATAAAAACGCCTCAATATATAAATATAAAATAAATATATAAATAATAATTATAGACAAAAATATATTTAATAGCTATATACAAAGTAGATTTATCAAGATTTGTCCTACTTCTTGTATTGTTCTTCTCATCAACAGTGCCTGAATTTCTTCCCCATATTATTCTTGAGAAAGCATGACAAAAATGATGCTTTAACAGATGCTGTTTTTGCCATGCAAATGTGCTTTAAGC
Source organism: Sinocyclocheilus anshuiensis (assembly GCF_001515605.1). Classification (NCBI taxonomy): domain Eukaryota; kingdom Metazoa; phylum Chordata; class Actinopteri; order Cypriniformes; family Cyprinidae; genus Sinocyclocheilus; species Sinocyclocheilus anshuiensis. The sequence continues at coordinate 314,013 of NW_015541051.1, read as the reverse complement.
ATTAAACGGTAAGCTAAAACAGCCTCAGTGTATGATTTTTTTTTTTCATTTTCTTTTTTGTCAAATGTAAGCAAACTGTCAGGTCTTTGCTACTTCAAGAGAATTTAATGATTATATGGGGAAAGGTCTAGGTTTGTCACTTAATTGCTTAATTATAATTTATTTATTATAAATTATTTTGTGCACCCCCCAGACAACCACTACAAGAGAGGCCGACCCTGCTGGTGACCCTTGAAACTACAGTGAACTTCTATCCTCTGATATACAGGCCTCTTGTCTTTGTTCAAAAGGTATTTGTGGAGATGTATTCTCCAGACAGTGAGTTAAAGGGGAGAGTTAAGTCAGACAGATGAAGACAATTTGTGTGATTGTGCCACGCCCCCCCCTTTTTAAATCTGTCTTCCTTTTTCAAGTCTGTGTTTATATTACTGGTTTTGCTTTGATTTTTGAGGGACATTGCTGTTTTGTCTCATTGTGCAATGCTGAATGTATGCCCACCGCAGACTTCTTGAGTATTCCCACTTTGAGCAGTAGCATCAATTAAGACTGAACTGAGATGCTATTAATGCACTTTAAGTTAAGCAGTGATTCATTCAATTGCTGTAAGAGTTGAATGTCAGCGAGGTTACCCAATTCACATGTTCAGTGTTAGAGAGCTCACTGCAACCAATCTGAAAAAAAAGCAATGAGCTCTGTTCTAATAAAAAGTGGTTAAATGTATTCCTATTTACAGTATGAGCTAGCATCATACAGAGCCTGTGGTAATGTCATTAACGAATCATTTTTAACTTGGAAAGACTCTGTTCCTTGTCATTTTCCTCCCCCAGTACAAACCATTGTTCCCATTGCCACATTAAAATTCCTCCTCCCAGTGCTGGGCTTTCATGTGTTCGGCTGATGGCTTGGCTAAAGCTTATGTGTATCCATCCATACACACTCGCACACACAAACGCAACCTCACACAGTCTGAAAATGTTCCCTAGCACACATATGCTATTCTGCAGAGCTAGTTTGGATAGATGCACTGAACTGTTTGCTGTTCTGAATGGACGCCCCACTATATGAGTCATGAAGACCACAGACTTTTACAATATATCATTAATAATATAGATTTAATAAATCAAATAGGAAAGACAGGCCTGAGAAATACTATATGTCTTTCTAGGATGCACTGTATTATGGTTTTACTATAATATCCTAATATAAGCATCTTATATATTTTATGATAGCAGTATTTTGGTGGAAATATTATAGATTCATAAATTATCTTTTGGGGGGCCATGATGAAAAGGCTTATTAAAGGGATAGTTATCCCAAAAATTCTGTAATCATTTACTTACCTTATCATTCTAAACATATATGACTTTCTTTCTTTTGTGAAACCAAAAATTAGACATTTTGAAAAAAAAAAAAAGTCAATACTTGGTTCTCATCCATACAGTAAAAGTCAGTGGAGTCCAATGTTGTTTGAAAGAAGAAAGAAAAATGCCTACAGGTTGAAAACAACAAGAAGGTGTGTAAATGATGTCAGAATGTTAATTTTTGTGTAAACTAAAAATCACATTTACTAGCTTAACCAGCAAGCCCCCCTTGCTCAACCAGTGTCACCATAAAGACGTTGTGCTATGATGAGCCACCAGCTAGAGAAACAACATATTAACATAAATCAAACAGTCCTGGTCTTGGCGGTTTTTTTTTTTGGTAACAGGTGAGTGAATCTACTACTACTCTTATTAAAAGTAAAGCAGTTGATGTCATCATTTCTAAATTTGGAATTAAAATCATTAGAAATAATATCAACATACCATAGACTTATTAAATAATACTCATACCAAGCTCTTATATTGAAATAATACATAGGCCTACACTATGCTCCAGATTATAGATTTATGGATTGGGCAGATTCATTTTATTTTGAAGTTTAACCGTAATATAAAAGTTTGTATGGGAAAGACCTGGCTGTCATAAATGACCAAACAAGACAGAGCATTGAAGACCCCTGGCAATAACAATGACAACACTGACTTGCTTCTGATTGGCTGCCAGGTGTGTCAGATGGCAAATGGAAAGCTTACTTGCTTTGGTCATAAATCTAAAGGATTCGTTGAGGACAGGGGTAGTTTTTAAATTGAATTTTATACCTAAACAGTAAGAAATAGACTGAAAAAAAAAAGAAAATTCTGTCATAATTTACTCACTGTTTTGTTTTTCCATTTTGCAGCTAGTTTACAGTAGTTTATGGTGCTTTTATTTTATTCATTTGGTTGTTTCTGAAGCATGCCAGTAGTCGAAATGAACAGTCATTGTATGAAAAAGAGTAGTGTGAATATTCTTTGAAAACTCTCCTGCAATTTTTTACAGAAAAAAAGCATACAGGTTTGGAACCACATGAGGTAAGTGATGTCAGAATCTTAATTTTTGGGTGATTTATCCCTTTAAGTGTAAGGCAGATAATCATTACATCATCTGCACATATTGCTACTCATAAATGCTCACACTACAGGTTGGCATTAGTTACCTGTCATTGCTCAAATTATGTGAAGGGACTGTTCGGCCTCTATCAGGCAACAGAGCGTATTTTCATCAAACTGCCCCAGTTTGACCCGCCGTGGCTGCATGTCAAACGTGGCAGCACAACAATGCACTTGTGCTGTAATCCGTCACCACTGTTAATTGTCTGAAGCCTTAAAGTACAGGTCTGTCCATACGATTCTATAAAAGTACTCAGACCCTTATAATTGAAATAAACAATATCTCCCAGTTAATTACTGGTCAGGCTAATTAAAGAAAGGCAGCGGTGCTGGGAGAGGAGTTTAAATATACCACTACGAGAGAGCTATGCAGGACACAATTCAAACAGGGAGAAAATAGATGGGACTCTGTGTAATTTTGGTTGTGAACCGCAGAGGAAAAAATGTATAATTGAAGCCAGAAATTATTCATTTAACAAAAACGCTTGCTTTAAAAACAAAAAGTATTCATTTGAGAGGAGAGTTCTCTCTCTCCCTCTCTCATTCTATCGCTCATTCTCTGCTCATTTTAGGAATAAACTGAAGTCAGTGCAGTTCTCCATAATGAAAGAATCTTGTTAGCATGTGTGAGTGAGTGTGGGAGCATCATTTCAGCCGTTTCCCTCTCCTTTTATTTTATCTGGCCTCATCTGAACTGATCGCTGTGAGGGTGTGTGGATTATATTGAGCCTAAACGGTTTGTTTTCCACTGCTGTCCTGTCCTCCTCTCTGTCCTTTTGATATTGTTTTACGACCGTACAGAGGTGACCGCTTGTGTTTCTGTGTTTAGCGGAGTAGCGTCTGGGACTTCCTCACAGATGTGGCGCCATTGTGTGGGCCAGACAGGACTATTTTGCCTTTCCAATCATAATGCCGCTTCTATCAGTTTGCATACTTGTTTAATTTTATAGCACAGAACGGTATTTTTGGAGGTTACGCAAATGGCTCGAGTCGGTGTGTGGGTAACATATTGATCTGTTTTTGGCTCTTCAAAGGAATCTCTAAAGGGTGCTTCGAGTGAATTTAAAGACACACTGTTGACCTACGCGTGACTCATGTTTTTTTCAGTTTTTGTTACTACTATACGTATATTTAGTTGTCAAAAAAAGAGAAAGGATGCTTATTTAACATTATTTTTGATGAATAACAAGCTGCAGTCACACACAAACACAACCACGCAGCATTTAATTAAAAAAACTACAATCACTACAAAAACGTAGCAGACATTTCATCAGCCTGACTTAAAATTATCATTTAATTAAAGGTTGAAATGTGGCCTTCAATTTTCGCTCTCTGTTTTCTGACAATACTTTCAATAAACTGCAGCACCATCAAATCGCACAACAAACTCGATTCTAGTCAGACGTACAGAGTGTGAACTGTGACTACAAACAATACATAAAAATGCCAAATGCTCAACCTATGAAGTAAATCGTGATGTCTTTTTTTACGGCGGATCAACATGAAGTAATGACTGTTTTAAATTTTCTTCATACTTCACAGAATACAAGTAAACTCTCAATCTTCTGGGAGATGACAATTTATGTGTACAACAATAAAGTAAAGCATTATATTGCTTCTTTGGCCCACACACTCATAAACATTCTCTGTATACACACACAAACACACACAGAAAATGAACGCATACTATGCGAGCACAAAGACCTCGAGCAGACACAAACATGCATTCCCACAAAGTTACCACATATGCACAAACACAGTTCACACGCATCTTTTGGTGATTCTTTGCCTCACCATTTCCTTTGTTCTTGTTTAATGAGATTTTCAGACGGTCTGTGATTCAGTTATGTTGAACAAATGCCCTTCCTCCTCAGTGTTCTCAGACACATTAGCCCAAAACAGTATATCCTCCTGTCAACATCTCAACAGCCGGACCTCCTCTCTGCACTCCATGCCACTCTAATCGCTCTGAACTGTAGAGGACTTGAGTACTAGCGTATTGCTTACTGCATACTGTGCAATATATACTGTACACTGCTTAACATACTGCCTGAAATATAAACGAAAGAGTATGCATTATGTAATGATTTCTAAGATTAATTGCATGGCATCCAGTTATATCAGAAATAAATACGATTATTTTGCATTTTCATACGTTTCATTTCATTAACATTAATTAATGCATTAGGTATTACAAACTAGCAATGAACAAAATTTTTACAGCATTTACAAATCTAGATTCATTTTAAACATTGGGATTTCAAGTAGAATACATTATTATGAGCTATATGAATGAAATTTGTGAAAAGATGCACATTTTAGTATACTTTAAATAATATAATTTAAAAGTGGGAAATAAATGTAAAGTTTTCAGATAGGCTACTTAATTGCATTTCATTGCTATTTAAATTGATATTTTGCAAATTAAACTGAAGTACATTTTATATGTAATTTCACAATTATTTTATTGTCTTTGAAATATGGTTAAATTGTAGTGCCAAATGTACTGACTAGCATTTATGATAAAAAACAATATACTTCAATATAATTTCTATTGAATGCAATTTAGCACATTAAAAAAATATTAATTTTAAATGTAACGTCAAATAAAACACTACAGATAAAATAAATAAATAATAATTATATTATAATCAAGTCCTTTGCTTTATTATGTTATTAAAAGATTATTAAAACAATGATGTAAAATGAACTTCACTTGTAAATGTACTTTAAAGTAAATGTTTTAATTTGACATCATTACACAGTGTTTTAAAAGTGTATTTAAGTGTGTTCGGAAAAAGTCATGAAAGTGTACTCTCTTTAAATACACTTAAGTTATACGCTCAAGAGGCCTTTTTTCCTTAAGATTATATTGCAGTTTTTCTTTTTTATACTTTTAAGATTTAAATTATGCCACTAAGTGCACATTCAATACAATTTAGCACAATTCTCTGTTAGACAATTCTCTTTTATTAGAAATATTTTGGCATCAACACATTTGGCAGCTTGTTAGTAAATCAAGATAAAATGTTGAAATACCTGATATTGTTCTAATTTGTCACACTGGAAATGGAAGGTCAAATTCTAGTAATTATTTTTATTTATTTTATTAACTTTCATTGAATATGTAAATTCATCAACTGTTTTGAACATACACTCTGAGTCTGGACCAATGTTGAACTCACCATGTGCCTGGGCTGCAGAACTGTGGGAGTATCCAAGGGCGAGAAGTGCAGCCTCAACCAGCTGAGTGAAGAGGATGTCTTTCCTGACCAGCACGAACTCGGCATGTTCCTCCCGACTCTCTCCATCTGATATCATCCCTCCATCCACCTGCTCCACCACACAGAAGACTGGAATCATCAGACCTGCAATACAGGAGAGCAACACGGCATAGAAATCATTAGAGAAACAATGGTCAAGAGAGAAGAGCTGAATTACTTAATTAATATTTGCTAAAATTAAAGTCCAATGACTGAGCTGATATTCTTCAAATGTGACTCAATTCCATACAGTTTTTTAAAATATTCCTGTATAAATCTCATTTGCAACTAAAGCGTGGCATTATTTTGAATAGTTGCCACGTGCTCTTCAGAAGAGAAGTGTTTTCATTAGAAATCATTAATGATTAATAGGTTCATTACTTGCATTTGAATAAGGTGGCCAGGATCAATCGCTTGTCTCAGGTTTCCCAGTCCAATGCAAATAGTCAACACGAACAAGCCGTTCAGATTGTGCATCAAACCAACCATCAAACCAGCTCCATTATGCTTGATTAAAGTTATCTTTTTTTTTATGGTGCCTCCCTTCACTTTGTCAGGGCAACTGAGCTGATATCTCCTCAAGTCAACGGACTGCGTGCTAACGGCTGGGTCCCTTAATAAAATTAGTTGCATGAGCCTCCAACGGATATGCAAACCTTTCTCCCTTCAGTGTTTGAGGTTACGGCTCATTGCGCTGTAACTTAACACATTATTTTAGTAGTGTTGACTTTGTTAACATTTTAGTTAAAAACATTTATGATTAACCTGTAAAATATGTTGGCAAGTGATTCTGTCGGTACAGAGTCCCGTCTTTTAATGGGATGTCGAGATGCATAGTCATTCACGGCTTGTTGAGAAATAGTACACGGTACCTAATGATGCATGAAAAACACACATCCCACCCAAGTTTCCTCTGGTTCATCTAGGCCTAACCTATGCGTTGTTTTTTTCAATTTCCCTGAAGTGCTCAAAAGCTTTCTGAATATTAATTAATACCCCTTAGAAATTATAGGCTGAAAGCATTAGGCAAAATCCCAGATGTACTAATAAGAGCAGAGCAGTACAAAACTCTCCACTAATTTATATACACACACACACACACACACTTCCATGCAAATACATATACATTCACGCACCGTTCCCCGAGCCCCTTGGTTTAATCAGTCAATTCCTATATTTCTATTTCCTTTCCATTAATCACCCTGGCTTCCAGTTCAGAATGCTCTTATGGAGTGAATTACAGGCCAGGGGCCGGTGCCAATTCAAGTAAGTGAATTTCCCCCAACAGGGAAATATAACTGTCAACACACAGCAGCTCCCAGCAGTCCCCCACTCTCTTTCTCTCTCTCTTTCTTCCGCTAGCTCCCATGGGCTCATCCCTGTACCCTGTATGAGCATGGTTTCATCATAAGATAACAGCATGTGTGTGAAGCCTGTGTGTGTGTTTCATTTCTGTGCAACGCTCACTCTGAGTAAGTCTTTGAGTCTCATTGATTATCTGTTTTAATGCGCATTAATGCCTGAACATTTTATTTAGAGTTATAAACTTTAACTCTAGTTTAAACTTTATATAAAGGTGTGACACTGCAGTTAAATAAAGCAACAATATTAAATATTTTGAAATATAGCAGTAAAGAACATATTGCAAGCAACAACAACAACAACAAAAATTGAATTTAAAAAATGAATTTTTTGTCTTGATTCCCAGAAAGAAAGCTAAACAGCAAAAAGAAAGTATAAAGATAACATTTTTGAATTAACATTATTACATAAAGCTTATTCCATTGGCAAACTGTTTTAAAATAATTTGCTGAAGGGGTAACATACAAATTTAATTAAAGCTATATTTCCTAAACACCAGTTTTAAAGCCTTTTTTGCAAGTAAATTCATCTTGTTTTAGATACTTGAGCTGGACAAAACGACAAAAAAAATTACATGATTTTTAAAATGATTTTTAGCATTACAGGCATATGTCGGAGTGATTCTGGTTCCATGTCTGTTTCGTGTGTGGCCCACTCTTCAGTGTTCCATTGTGGTTTGGAGAAGACTGTTTCAAGAAAACCTCTGATTAAAATTAACCATTTGGCCTATCTGCCAGTGCACAGGAAGAGAAAGCCCCGCTACTTTCCTCTTCTACCTATTCCAGAACATTTTTAAGAAATGTTTGTTGACTTAGATATTTTGTCAAATCAAATCTGCCTCAGAGGTGTACAGCTAGATACTCACACATACACACAATCACGAACAAACACACAGTATGTGTTGTTAACGTTTTGGCCTCTAAAAAAATCTAATCTATATCTGATATGTGGCTTTATGATTGGCTACACACATTGTTCACTGTCAAGGTGAATTACAGCTTGACCTTGGTGACTTTTTGGCCCAATGTGAGACATATAACACTTTTGATGAGGCTGTGTGTTACTGGACACAGACTGTATGTTTCATTAGAAAAAAATGTGCTACTGCTTTATTGTCAGGACTACATCATGTTAACTGTATGTGGGTCGTTGACATATTTGAAGCAGTAACAGCAGTATCCTGCAGTATGGTATGTTATATATCTAAAACTATAAAACAACACACAAACACACACACATACACTACCATTCAGAATTTTGGGGTTGGTATTCTATAATTATTCTTTTATGCTCACCAAAGCTGCATTTATTTGATCACAACACAGTCAAATCATCAATATTTTTAAATAATATATTTTAAAATCGAATATATTCAGCAGCCATTACGCCAGTCTTCAGTGTCACATGACCCTTCATTTTAATATACTTATTTGGTACTCAAGCAACATTTCCTATTATAGTCTATGTTGAAAACAGTTGTGCTGCTTAATATTTTTATGCTTTTTGCTTTTATCTATATATATTATGATTCATTTTACCAAAGGACAATTAAATGACCTTTGTTTCTTAGGAGAAATACAAGTAAAAACATATGAGATAACTGTTGATCATTTTGCCCAGATTTTGTTTCTAAGAAATATGATGCTTAATAAATGCAAGTCTCTACTTGAACACCAAATAAATAAACTTGCCTTAAAGAAAAAATTGCAATATCTGACTTGTCCTTTTTTTATGAAAACCTTGATGCTGAATTAAAAAAGTACATGCCCATGTTATGTGTCAACTACCCAAGTGTAAAAACACATTTAAAGATATTCAATAATCACAGCTGCGACCACACCACTGTATGTGGCAACTAGTTGGGGTCACTGTAATCAATATGACCCCCTTCTGACACACACTACTGTTGCAGTCAATAACTGGCCAAGGGGAATAAATCAGGTCTACTTAATTCACTGAGTTTATAGTGGCCACAACACTGCTCTGAGCAGAACTACAGTGGAGTATGGGATTAAATGGATTAAATCTTGCACTATTGGCAGCTCTTTTAATAATGTCAGATAAAATTAAGCACCAGGCTAAATGCATAGCTAGATGTGCAGTTTTGATGTTTATTAATTGTTTTAAGCTTTGACAATTATCTCACTAATTAAAAAAACAATATATTTATATATATATATATATATATATATAGCAGTGGTGTAGTGGTGTAGGTAATGGTTAGAATTTGTGCTCTAGGCACATTAAGCTGTGGTTCTAGTGTGTGGTCTTGCAGAAAAAAACATATATAATATAAATGTACGGACAGTAAAGGTTGTGAGTGTCTTACCACAGAGAGGTCTCTGTGGGGCCCCATTGTGGCGACTACGGTGACCTGTGGGACTGCCGTTGAGCTCCAGACGGCCCATCTTCGGTGGGGGGCCGCCGATATCAGGACTGCTGCTCCCACGTCGCTCGGGGCTCTCCCGTAAACGAGGGCTTTCTCCTCCGCCACGCTCCATCCCCCTCCACACTACAGGGTGAACACCAGCCAGAGGATAAGGACCTGAGACAAAGAGAGGGGGAGACAGAGACCTAATGAAATCTCAGAGAATATCAATGCATACACTTTCATAAGAACATCACTACTTGTATATTCAATAACAAAAATAATGAGTTGGAAAAACTATGGGAGGCTTAATTATATCACGATATAATACATAACAGTACATTGTTTTATTTGTTTTTTATATATCATGGTATAATAAAAAAAAATTATGCATATCTCTAAATTCTGGCCTGTCTAAATCATAAATCCCCCCACCCCCCAGAAAAAAAATGTGATCCTCATCATGAAAATGATAATCCAATAAAGCCTAAAGCGAATCAATTGAGATAAAATTTAAGTTAAGATAAAATTTTATTTAAGATAAAAAGAAAATTAGCAAAGGTCTAAATAACGAATTAAATTATATTAGCATTCTTCTTCAGAATTTTTTGATCATGAAACTCTCAAAACGAAGGATTCCCTGTTGTTGACTCTTACACAAACCGAACAAATGGGGCTAACAGACAACAACAAAATGACATCAAACTCTATGTCCTAAAATACAGATAATTGTTTAAGAGGACGCTGGCATTTTATCAACACTATCAGCAAACAAAAAAACAGAAGCCCAGTGTCTCGTTCTGCTCCAGCATCTGGGGAATGTAAACTAATGTGTATGTGTATGTGCATTTAAATGTGTGTGCAGCCAAAATGACAGACCTCTAGGCAAATACGAAAGCAAAGATGCTCAAAATGTTTCCATGAATTATTAAGTTACTTTAAGTTGTTCAAATGATATCTCTGTGTGCATGCATGCAAATATAGTATTTCTGAATGCACATAGCGCTCCATTGGGACAACTTTCAGGGGTCTTTGTTTTTCAGCCAAACCTTTAATATTGGTAATGTCCATCAGAGTCAGTGCCAGGCTGTATTGAGCCCATGCCAAAATGTAAAGACTAGGAACAAACTCCCCACTGGAGTGTTTTTATTTGCATATTACTTCCTAAATACAGAGGGATATGGATGGATGGATGGATGGATGGATGGATAGATAGATAGATAGATAGATAGATAGATAGATTTCCGTGTCCACCCTCGCTGCGATTCTTCTTACAGTGGTTATGCAGAAAACATTATTCTTTTCGCTCTGGCCCTGACGAGAAAAACATCATCATGGAACATAAAAAAGTCCAAAGAGAATTACAAGCTGGAGCTAAATTTTCAAAATGAATAATAAATTAAAAACATTAGCCTCTGCGTGATTAAAAACCTAACGCAGGTCCAGAAATCAAGTGTCTGAATTCTTTAGAGTTTAATTAGCGGGTGGGAGGAAAAACACTTTAAGAGCATTTGAATGGAAAGAAATGTGTTAGTGTGCTGCTGAGGGAACAAGAACTGATGGTCCACACTGTACTCACACACACACACACACACACACACACACACACACACACACACACACACACACACACACACACACAGAGGAAAGAGATTTACAGAGCCTATGAGACAGTTTAATAGAGCTCAAGTGTGAACAATACACTACAACAATGGACATGCATGCTTATGAAAACACATTCGCATGTACTGTATATATAAAATTAATAGCACCCATTAAACACAGCTTTCCAATTAAAACTGATATTCCCTCAGTGTACATGCAGCTATTATTTCTCATTTCTCTTGTGCTAGTCATGTCAAAGTTTTCAAAATGGATCAAAGTTTGAATATACCGCACTTCAGAAAACAATAAGAGAATAAGGTCCTAAAATATAACAGATACAACCCACTGCTATGTGTAAAATCACTGTGATCCACTTTAACTGTATGAGGCGAACAGATCTGCATTTAATTAACAGTTCGTCTATGATGCGGGCTTGCCCATTAAACTTGCAGTCACAGGGGTAAAATAAAATCTCTTCACAAAAAGTGTCTCGAGATGTTTCAGATACTTGCACGGAACCAAGCGAGAAATCTGACGGATGAAACCGCAAACGGACAAAATGGCCATTGTACTTGATGAGTTCATTGCCATCAGTGACGCTGAGAGCTTTTCATCTGTTTGCCTGCAAGTCGCACTGTATTACCAACCCTTAAAATCTTTTATCGGTGTTAGTTCATCTGGCACTGATGGGTTGTCTTTGTTACCTCCTTCACTGGGCTTCACAGGTCTAAACCTGCCTGATTTTAATGAGTCTTCCGATCCCAATCAAGACCTTTTCTGAATCGTTTCTCCCATCTCTGTGCCAATCTCTCTTGCTCTCTCTCTGTCTTTCTGATCCTCCTCCACCCCGGCAAATATTTGATGGGGAGATAAAACCAGCTCCAGTGTGTCTGCCCGTCACTCACGTATGGAGATGGCAGTGGCTATGCAAAGAAAGTGCTGTAAAATCTTCTTCTGGTCAATACACACCTGCTGTAGCAAATCAATACAAGCCTATGGAAGAGGCACTCTTACAGTTATGATACACTACTTTGGATACTTTTGCAACAAACTACTGTGATTCAAGGTTTAGGAATTCATGAACTCAAATGCGAGGTGAAAGAGATTGTGTGATTATGCTGGTAAAAGCTCTGTAATTCAGCACCACAAGATCTCATCCAGATTTTGCTGAGCTAATGGTGAGACGGCTTCATCAAAGCTTTTTCAACAGAGAGTGTATTCCTCTATTTCATCAACAGACTGGAAGAAAATGACTGAATGACTAATTTATTTATTTCTAAATTAAAACGAACCATTAGAAGATTATAAAGCATAAATGGGACAGTTATTAATAAAAGAACACTGCCACTGTAATTTCAATTTCAATTCATCACATGAATTACATTAGGTTATTAAAGGGAGAGTTCACCCAAAAATGAGCATACTGTCATAGTTTATTTACCCTCTTTTTTGTAGAACACAAAATAAGATATATTGAAAATGTTGATGTTGTTGTTGTTGTTTTCATTCTTTTTTATTCTCCACAGAAGGAAAAAAGTCATGCAAGTTTGGCACAACATGAAGGTATGTAAATGATGACGGAGTTTAATTTAATTTACAGTCATCATAAAAGTGTGATTGGACTTGTTTAATCCCTGTCCTTACAACTGTTCAACACCAACTAGAAATAGACATAAATGTCTAATCAGTTCAAGTTATCAAGAATAATCAACAAAGATTATGAAGATAAAAATATGAAAGCAAGATCTTTATTCAAAATTAAGAAATTGCTTACAGTAAGGCGATTAATAGCAGGAAGAACTATGAAATATAGGTTATAGCATTTAAAATAGTACAGCTATTTTATAGCTATGCTAATAAAAAGCATGCATACTAACCAGCCCACTTGACAAATGTCACGCAACATGGAACTGAAAGATACCCAGCACCTTACATTTGAGTGTTGTACCAATAGCTATTCACAACCAGATACACGGTTCCATTTTTATTTGTAATGCTTGCAGCCACACATTACAAACATAACTAATCACTGTTATGTTTAGGGGTAGATGAGAGAAGCCAGACGAGGGAATGGAACAGAACTCCGATCCCGTGAGACTCAAATTTCCAAACTACGACGACCACACTGCAGAGACTCTCTCCTAAGCATGCGATATACGTTTTCTGCTAACCCTCCTCTCCCTTCCACATTGCACTCTTTTCTTTGGCAATGAGAGTGGCCTCTGCCAGTTGTACCACACACAGGAAACTGAGGGCAGTAAACGACACACTGCTGATCTGACTATACTCACACTGTCAGTCAGTATACACAGAGAAGAGAATGATATTGAGAGGCGCCGAGAAAAAAGGCAGAAGGTCGGGAAAAAAGAAGGAGAAATGTTGACTACAAAGATAACATAAAAAGCAATTTCAAAAATTAGGTATGGAAAAGACTGTTTGGCAGGACAAGAGTGTCCAATTTCTCGCTCGTTTCCAACTCAGAGTAATAAAAGCCCTTTACCCGACAACAATTAATAACAACTAATAGGGACACGCATGCAAATGAGCGATGAGATAAAGCCGTGTGTTGTTCAGAACCTGGTGGTATCATGGTATCTTTGTGTTGACGACATGTTAAGGCGTTAACCTTATTGACCAGGGAATAGGGCTGTGATACTCATTTATTGCAGGGTTATTAAAGCATCGGCTCAGTCAGGGTACAGATAAAGCAGGTGAAGATGGTTGAGGGATTCGTATTGAAGGCCCCTCGGTGTCTCACAGGTGTGTGCGTTGGGAAGGGAAGAATACATAGATAGCAGCTTATCACCCATGAATTTGATGGCAGATCAAACTGTAACCAAGACAGATGATTACACTGGAAATGTACATAGTAAGACAAGCTCAATACTGAGACTTCCTTGGATGTAGGAGTAAAAAAAAAAATATATATATATATACTGTATATATATATATACACACACACACACACACACACACACATATATATATATATATATGTGTGTGTGTGTGTGTGTGTATAGATAGATAGATAGATAGATCTTATGATTACATGAAATAAAAAGTCATGTCATGTTAGATAGAAGGGAATAAGTGTTCATAAGATATTACTGAATTGAGAAAAAGTGGCAAATACAGTTGCCATAATGTGGGTGTGTGCAAATATACTGGACATGTGTGGAGAATATGTTGATTCAGGGATCTTCCGGGAAGCACGTTTAGTTTGCTAATAAACATCTTAAACAGTAAAAGATAAAGAGTGAGCAGCAGTTTATTATGTTCTCCCTAAATCCCTTGCTCTCTGACTCGCACATAGACAAAAATGGACAAACACAAGTGTACACAAACACTCAACACAGAAACCACAGAGCAGGCTCACTGCTCTGACACTTCCAGGGACCACACATTGACTCACAAAAATCCCACATGGTAGACTACACTGAGCAGGGCTATAAAACACACATGAACACACACACACACACACACACACACACACACACACACAGAGTCTGTGACTGCGGTCTGGATTTAGGTATGTAGTGTTAAATGGTTTGATAATATATATAAATATATATAGGGGCTAGCTATCACACAGGAAAGTTGTCACAAGGATTAAATCTCAGTAAGGTTTTGAGTCAAAAATCCAGTTACAAAAATGTGTGACTTTTCTAGCAGTGGTTTTATAAGGTTTTAAACCCATCTAAATTAGGATATTTTTGTGAATTCCATCCTCCAAACTAAACTTTCAAATAACTTTTGATACTAACAATACCACGTTTGCATATTCAAGTAAGAGTCAACTAGCCTGACATTTGATGTGAAAGGCTGAACTGTGCCCTCAGGACTACAAGGCTGTAATAAATTTCAAGTTGTCATATGTTTAAAAAAATAATAAAAACAAAAAATCTTCTTACAATATTAAACACAATATTTGTTGGTCAAAACAATAACTTGATATTTGTACAATGTAGGCCTACATTTTACACTTTTGCTGTTTTGAGAATTGTTTGTTTTTTTTATTATGGTTTTACTGTTTGAATGTTACTAAAATTAACTATTAATTAAACTAAAAAGTTAGCTAATAGGGTGCTTAATATCAGCTTTAACTGTGACAACTTACCCACATAATGAGAAATGAACTGCATGAACAGTATCTTAATATCTTTCCATGGGCAATAACGATCGAAATAATAGCTTTCGTTTTAGCCAAGACTTGATGTATGCAATTCAGAAGTAGACTGTGAAAAAATATATATCTCTTGAGGGAAAAAAAATTACTGAAGAGAAAAAAGGTGTAGTTATTTTTTTAAATAATAATAATAGTGTTAAAAATAATAAATTTGCCAAATTCTAACGTCACCAAATTCGAAGGAATCGCGTTCAAATCCAAGTTTGTAGGCCTTGAAGAGCTATTTGCGGCGAATTAATATTAAGCCTATTCTATTCAACGAATATTTCTGGTCCAGCGAGCTGGTCGGCCGGTATAGTGTTCCAATCCTGCTAAGACACATAATATAAAAACAGCAATGACACAAAACACCTGTTAACCTCACGAATGTGCATCTGTGAATCACTGTTCGGAACCCATAAACCGGTTTAATCTGTCAGGGACTAGGCTATATCTTCCAGCGGAAGAATGACGCTTCAAGTATTTGCATAATAAATAGGCTAAAGCTTTACTGAAATTTCGTCAAATATCAGTATTATGAAGTAGCCTGTTTATAAAAGCAACAAGGCACTGCAATATTGAAATAGGCTCATGGGGTTTCTCGCTGCGTGAAGCTTATTATTTATTTATTTTTATTTTGACATTTCTAGGCACCTAAAAACTGTACCCGCCTTCCATACATAAGCTATAACGACAAAATAATTAACAGGTATTGTAAGTATAGACTAAAGTAACAAGGATCCCTGAAGTCCCTGAAGGTAGGGCTGGAGAAAACATGCCGTGAATAAATGCTGGATTTGATCCATTTTGATGGGCTCCCCAAAGCGCGAGATTAAAGTATCCTCGGAGGCTTCCATCTATTGCAAAATTACTGAGACGTATAGAGCCTCTCTGTTACGGAGACTAATTAACGTTTTGTTTTTCCTTTTGGTCCTGGTTAAGAAAACGTCTCCGCTGGCTATGGGGGCCAAGTTTGTGCAAATGAATAATGGATACATCAATGTAACTTTAAAAAGAAACAGAATGATCTCTACCGCTGATGGCAGCTATATAGCAACCATACCTCCCTCTTGCACAGGCATGATTTTGTGAGTGACTCTTCAAATACATTGCTGTAAAGTTTTAAAGTTATGTATACAAAACTCAGAGTTTGAACTGACAGGGGAAAAAATATCGCATGTAATATAATAACAAATCATGTGCACACGGCATGTGTTTTTTTCTATTAAACTTTTTCTATTAAACTATTTACTTCCGAGTTCAGAGTCTAATAAGAGCACAACTGTCTTCTGGATTGTGGTTCCATTTCCATGTAATGTGTATTGTTTTCGACAACAGAGGGATAGCGATTTCATATAGTGTTTTTTTTTGTTTGTTTGGTTTTTTTTTTTGCTTCAAGCAAAGACGATTTAGTTAACCTCCATCATCCTTATATTAAAGAGAAATCCACTAGTTCTGTAAGGACTTTCACTTCAAAGATGTGTAGGCCTACTCTTAAAGAGGAATATTATGCGTTCTGGAAAAACAGTGACATGAAATCTTTTCTGCGCCCAAATGATTCAGACTACCTGCTACTTAAGAAGACGCAGGTCACAGGTTTATTTCGTCGCATTGCAATTATTTGTAACTTAGGAAACTTAAATATCTTGAACTTTCAGATGCTTATAAAAATGCATTGTCTGGTTGTCTTATTCTGATTTATTATGTGCTGCATGTCTGTGTTAGATTTTACACCTAAATGACTGTCTTTATAGAGTTTCCAGACTCACTTAAAATAATAATAATAATAATTAAATAAATACTAAATGTAATTAAATCGAATTTAATCTGTGTTAATTTAATCGAAACAGAAGAGTGTAACATTAATTTTCGTTAAATAAAACGATCATAATATCATGCCCGATCTTTTGCTTCAGGTTCCTCTTTTAAAGGCTGCTTCTCCTCATAAAAAATACAAACTCAATCAACAGTTGTTTAACAACGTGAGGTACTTAAAACAAAAAGTACGGGGTTTTACAAAACATAAACAATTAAATATTGTCTAGCTACTTTTAATGTATACTACCACATGTGACAACCTTCTTAAACAACAGAAAAAAACAGCAATGCAATAACAATATTGTTAAATGAAAAAAAAAAGTTGCGGGTAAACAAACCACGAGCGTCAATTTCTCACGGCTGAAAATTATTTGACACATTGAACAGAATAATAGCTTTGTTTTTAATAATAGCATAACATTTTCGAAATCAAGTCTCAGATTCCTCTCATAGAAGAAAAATTAGGCTCTCAAAAAAAAGGTCTGAAAATGCCAATTACACACACACACACACACACACACACACACACACACACACACACACACAAACATACAAACGTCTGCTAGAACAGTTTGATAAAATATAAAGAATATTTCAAATAGATTAATATTAACCTTTAAATCTGAATTCTCAGCTCAGGGGAGTTCCAGCAACACATTCCTAGAGTACTCAACCAAGGGATTAGAGAGAGAAATACTACTGCAGATCATGAAATAATGTGGCCGATCGAGGAGACCTTGAGTGAACAGTGAGCGTGGAGTGCGTTTGTGTAACTCCAAGTGCTGTGTGTCTGAGCCAAATACACACACACACACACACACACACACACACACACACACACACACACACAAACATACATACGACTTGAGGGCGAAGAGACCACAGACATAAAAGTCACACACGTGTGAAGCTAAACTCGAGGCCTCATCTTGTTGGGGCTGGAGTAAAAACAGGGTTTCCCCTTAAAAATGCTTTCAGAATGTCTAATAATTTTACATTATTTCACTAGCTTTTTTATTTGTAAAAAAAAAAATGTAAATAGAAAAAAGCTTCAAATCTTTTTTTTTTTTAAACCAGCTCCACCTCAAGGGCTCAAAACGCTTTAAACACTCTCGTCAGTAACACGTAACAATTCATCAGAGAATCTCGACAGGTTTATTAAATTAATGGTTTAACTTTAACCGAATATACAAATGATGTTATATTCTTCAAAGAAAAAGTAATTGTTCAAATTTCCACACGATCGACAGTGCATAAGGTGCATGACTCTGGTGCTCCTGTTCTGAACTTAATGAAACATAATTGCACGATGCTATTATTCGTGTATTGCAATTATATTTAAAAATAAACTTATACAGAAAAACATCTTAAATTATTATTATTATTATTGGGCTGTTTAATAAAAGCATGAATATTCTGGTGAATATCAAAAAATCTAAACGTTCCATTGACAAAAAGTCTTCCTCTCGTCCGCTGCGTTTTACTTCTTCAACTTCAGTCACGATCAAAGCTAAGTTTTATAACTGTAAGCAACATTATTTACTTATTAAAATAAGAAAATAACGTGAGAAAGGCGCTACACTTGTCTTAAGGAGAAGTACGCTGTAAGTGGGAATATGTAAAACATCCATGGCCTTCTAAACTGCTTAATGGGCCTACATTTATTTTCTTTACAAATGCCTCAACGAATTTACCTCTTATCTTCAAACACAACATTTAGATTCATCTGTATTCAGAATAGTTAGTTCGGTTTGAAATGCTACTTAGTTCCAAAAGGAACCTGCTGTTACAGTAGGAGTTAACATGAATGTGGGAAGCATCGGATGAAAGAAGACTAAAGGTATTTTCTGTGGCACTTACTGCTTATGGCGTGTCGGTACCTCTTAATACATAATGATTTAAAATGTACTTTAAAGTAAAACGTATAATTTGAAACTATTACAAAGTGCACTTTTTGAAAGGTTACTTACGTGTGTTAAGAAAAAAGAAAAGAAAGTGTTCACAAAAATGAACTTTCTTTACCGTTTTTTTTGTCACACAATTTCTGTAACCTGACACTCAAACACCAGACCCTCACACCAAATACACCGCAAAACCATACACTAATTCTCGGCCTTTGACTCCGTTTTCAATTTCATAAAACACTTTTTGCAAAACACAACACATAATTCTCTGTGTAACACACAAAAATCTAACAGGAATTAATATTATGGCAATGGTGTTTGCAAATGTTTGCTTTTGAGATATTTTGTGATATTTTGAATGCAGTGCTTCATTTTGCATGAGCTGTGAGGCAGTTTGCATTTTGTGTGTGCAATTCTTGAATTTGTGTGTAAAGTTTTGAAAAAAAGAGGCAAAGTTTTGAAAATGTTTGTAAGCAGTTGAAAAAACTAAGTACACTTAAGTGGCCTTTTACTTAATTAATATTATGTTGTTGTTTTTTAAATATACTTTTTAAGATTTACAGTAATTGCAAGTGGACGTCCACTACAATTATTAATTATCAATACAATATTTGTTTTATAATTGCAAACGTAACATCTTTTTGTGAAATGTTTTGCTTAAAAATTTTGATTGTGCTGTCTTTATTTAGTAATAATTACACTTAGTATTGTATTACCTATATACATTTTTATGTGACTTTTGAGGCCACTGTCTAAATACATACAAAACCAAATACACACACACACACACACACACACACACACACACACACACACACACACAAACATACATACGACTTGAGGGCGAAGAGACCACAGACATAAAAGTCACACACGTGTGAAGCTAAACTCGAGGCCTCATCTTGTTGGGGCTGGAGTAAAAACAGGGTTTCCCCTTAAAAATGCTTTCAGAATGTCTAATAATTTTACATTATTTCACTAGCTTTTTTATTTGTAAAAAAAAAAATGTAAATAGAAAAAAGCTTCAAATCTTTTTTTTTTTTAAACCAGCTCCACCTCAAGGGCTCAAAACGCTTTAAACACTCTCGTCAGTAACACGTAACAATTCATCAGAGAATCTCGACAGGTTTATTAAATTAATGGTTTAACTTTAACCGAATATACAAATGATGTTATATTCTTCAAAGAAAAAGTAATTGTTCAAATTTCCACACGATCGACAGTGCATAAGGTGCATGACTCTGGTGCTCCTGTTCTGAACTTAATGAAACATAATTGCACGATGCTATTATTCGTGTATTGCAATTATATTTAAAAATAAACTTATACAGAAAAACATCTTAAATTATTATTATTATTATTGGGCTGTTTAATAAAAGCATGAATATTCTGGTGAATATCAAAAAATCTAAACGTTCCATTGACAAAAAGTCTTCCTCTCGTCCGCTGCGTTTTACTTCTTCAACTTCAGTCACGATCAAAGCTAAGTTTTATAACTGTAAGCAACATTATTTACTTATTAAAATAAGAAAATAACGTGAGAAAGGCGCTACACTTGTCTTAAGGAGAAGTACGCTGTAAGTGGGAATATGTAAAACATCCATGGCCTTCTAAACTGCTTAATGGGCCTACATTTATTTTCTTTACAAATGCCTCAACGAATTTACCTCTTATCTTCAAACACAACATTTAGATTCATCTGTATTCAGAATAGTTAGTTCGGTTTGAAATGCTACTTAGTTCCAAAAGGAACCTGCTGTTACAGTAGGAGTTAACATGAATGTGGGAAGCATCGGATGAAAGAAGACTAAAGGTATTTTCTGTGGCACTTACTGCTTATGGCGTGTCGGTACCTCGGTTGGCCGTTGAGAGGGCTCTGTCCATTGATTAAAAGTATTGAATCCAGGGCTGGGCTTCTCGCTGCCTCGCGGAGGACTGAATACGGTCGGGTTCGGTGGGTTCGGACACTTGGGCTCCGTGCACTGTGCGCTGTGACTGAGCCACTGGAACTGAGAGACTCCGAGCTGAGGGGTACAGGTAGCAGGAGATAGACAGCATGAAGAGAGAGAGAGCGCGAGAGAGAAAGAAAGAGAGAGAGTGCACGAGATTGAACACAGCACAGAGATCCAAGAAGTTCCGAGAAGCGACCGATGACAATCTCTCCGGCAGTACAGAATCTTGCTCACCGTTTACCGCGAGTTTGAGTCACGAGTGTCCGTGGCAGAACTGAAAACCTCAGCAGCGGGCGCAAAGAGAGCATCAAAATCTAAAAACGTCCATCTATGTTGCTGCATGCACACAAAGAGAAACCGAGCTAAAACAGACGTCAAGTATCTGCTTTGTGCGATGCGGACATTAGCCTACCTATTACAGCGGCGTAAAATCTCAAGAGCAACAATGTGAGTGTGTCACTTTCAATCTCTCCCTTGCGCGGCGCGCGGACTGACGGAGAGCCGAGAGAGGAGTGGGGAGTGGGAGGGGAGGAGGACTAGAGAGCAAACGTGGAAGTGTGACAGGCAGGGAGAGAGGGAGGGACGGGGCTGTCCAAGGTAAGTAATTAATGCATTCCACGTATAAGTTATCAAGACAGCGACTTAGCTAAACTTGTGTTTAGCTTCTTAGTTTGACTTGATTATTTTTTTTTTTTTGGTGCGGTCTGTGTTGACATCCGTTTCAAACGCTTGCTATAATTTTACTTCAATCATTATCTTGCATTTCTATTGAAAAGCTTTCAGATCCCTTGCACGCCGGCATCTCTTTTCAATGCATTTTACGAGATCCGAATGCATCGCTGTCTTGTAAATGTTCACTTGTTAACCCAATGAAGTGACACAGACATGATGACTGATCTGCACTATACAGACGTTAAAGATAACGTGCAATCTTGTGGAGGGGAAAACCTACGGCTGGATTTGTGGGTTAATGTTAAAACGGATAATGAAAAAAAAAATCTTGTTTGGAAATGATGGATGAGGCACTTTCGCTAATTTAGTTTCTGTGTCGATAGAGGAGTTGTTATTGTTTTAACGGAATCACCTTCTAATGGTTGATTTCTCTATAATAGCACATTGGAAGTGACAGACTCTTCTTTGGTGGTCTTAAGTCGATTGGACAACTCACAACAGCACAAATGACACAGTCTCCACAAGTCGTAAGCTATAAAGACTGAAAATCTTCTAGACTGTGAAACGGTTTGTAATGTGCACTGGAAGCGGTGGTGTCCAAGAGAAACGAGCAATACTGGAACACGGGCAGGGAAAAAAGAGCATGTGCATGTCGAAGCCCAATGTTTTAGGGTCTTCATATGCTTTTGCCACATTCAAATCACCTACAAGTTGTCAAAGTTGAACCTGAACACTCGTTCTCGACAATATAGTTCCTAAACAGATCCTTCACAACCGTTTGTTTATTTCTACAACTATGGCCTTAGTTTGGCAGTCTTTATAGCCACAAATAGCCTAAGCTGCATCACATGAAGATTAAAATGCATGCAGACATTCAGATTTACAGGCATTATTCATATGTTTGTACAAAAAAAACCCTTACCTTTGTGGTGGTTTAATGAGAACTCATTAACTGCACAATGGTGTGTGCTGTTGGCTGCTCTGCTGCTTTGAGACACTCAGGGGTGTGTGAGCGAACGCTGGCTGATTCTCCAACCTCATTCGTCACTATTATAATACAAGATAATGATCACGATGATGATGGTGTTGCAGCGTTGCGTGACAGGTAAAATGCTAAATGGAATAGTGTTGTTAATACGGACTAAATAATGTGGAACTTGAAATTCTGGTGTCCGCTGGTCTGAATGAAGCCACACAAAACACATTCAAATATTAGTTGGATGTCACTTCTTAACTGTGCTCCTCGTTGAATTTGACAAAACGCAGTTAAAATAAAATATGAAGTACAGCCTGTTCATTTCGTGTAAACTTAGGTGAATTCCTATTTTGATGTAGTGGCATACAAGTTGGTGGTCACTGAGAGAATGAAAACATCTACAAGAATGTTCCCATCAGCTAAAGTTTCGCTTGTTTCAACAACATGCTCTTTTACTTTCACAACTAATCAAATGTAACATTATGGTTAAAATACAAATAATTCGTTTGATAACATGTCTATATATTACATAGGAAAACAGAAAACAAAAGTTAAACAATAATAATAATAATAATAACAATAGTGTGATTATTAATGTCTCGTTCTCTTTTGAAAAACCGCACATTTTAAGCCTTTGGAATTTTCAAAGAGACAAACAATGAACCAATCATAATTATTAACAAAATTATCATTTAAATATTTGGGTAAATATTTTAATCCAAAATTATTAGATCGTTGTTCGTTATATCTTACATGTTCAATAAAAATCATAAACATCTTATAGCCTACCCTGAAATCACAGAGCGCGCACTTTCTCTTGCTTTCTCTGTAGGTGGAAATAGTTTCTGTTGGTATTTGAATGTAAAGTGAAACTGTGTTCCGTAAATATGACTTCCGTGAGAAATTGTATATTTTATCGCATGGGCCACATAACTGCAGATTTACAGATGAGTAACTAGAGCATGAACTGAATGGATAGATCGATAGATAGATAGATAGATAGATAGATAGATAGATAGATAGATAGATAGATAGATAGATAGATAGATAGATAGATAGATAGATAGATAGATAGATAGATAGATAGATAGATAGATAGATAGAATATGAAGGTGTAATATGCTATACAAAACTGTCACTATGCTAGAAAATATAATTACCTATTATCTGACCCATATATAAACTTAGAATATGAAGGTGTAATATGCTACACAAAACTGTCACTATGCTAGAAAATATAATTACCTATTATCTGACCCATATATAAACTTAGAATATGAAGGTGTAATATGCTACACAAAACTGTCACTATGCTAGAAAATATAATTACCTATTATCTGACCCATATATAAACTTAGTACAGTTTCAGTGTTTCTGTATTAAATTGTATTATATTATATTTGTATATTACATTATATTGGTTAAAATATCTAAATGATTTAACAAGCTCAATTATGCTCTGTAAATGTTCATATTAATTTTATTTTGTATTAATATGACAAAAACAATAATAAATTGCTATGACATTGACACACTCCTTCACCGACTGTGAATGAACATTACTGTGGTATATTTGTCGTGGAAAATGTTTCTCTAATTAATGTGAACTTCTTGCACGCAAAAGCTTGGTGTCTTGAGCACAACTAAATTATTGAGCTCTGGGTTTTTTGTTTTTGAGCATCTTTCTTACGGTCCCCATGAGCTCTCTCTTTTCCATTTCTTGGGTAACTTGGGATCTAAAATTAGCTGACTTCTTGGAGTCAAAACAACATTCAAGCAGAAAGAGTGAAACCGTGAAACAATTAAAAATATATATGCCCGAGACTTCAGAAACAAGAAAACAATTCAGTTTGAGAACGTAAATAATTGAAAAGATGCCATTTCCCCAACGAATCTGTAAAAAAAAGACAATAATTACGTGGCGGTTTGCAACGCGCTGGGCTACTGTCTCAAAGTAAATTACTGAAATGTATTGAATGCACGTTCGATCAAAGATTTAACCATTTATTTTTAAAAACACGGGGTCATTCATGAGAAATGTCTGCCATTTTCGTCCTAATAACGTCCCAGTAATATAAATAAATAAAACGACTGGGGAAGCCGTAAAAAATACAAAGGTTTATGGCTAGTTAATGAAGATCGACAGTGAAAGTCTCATTTTAAATAAATTAAGAAAATTTGTAAAATTAAAATAATAATAATAATAATAATAACGTAGCCTATCAGTTTTCGCAAATCACCATACAAATGTGAATGTATCTAAAGGGTTTACACAAACTTCACCTGACAAAATCTAACATCAGCATAATCTCGAATCACAAATGTTAGTCGTTTTGTATGAGTTATGTCTGTGTTGAAAAGGGGATCGTGCCTCCAGGTCATTGCTGATTACACTGACTGATCTATAAGTAGTAAATGTGGAAATAGCATCGTCTAGTGGCCAGAATCAAAACTACACCTCCAATTACCGTGATTCCAGTGCAAGTGTAGTTGTAGCCTATTGAATCGTTTTGTATTGAGTGAGATCTTTTATGCTTATACACAGGGGTGAGGTGAAGAGGAGGTGGTGGGAGATTCAAATAATAAATGAATGCTGAATTTATACAGCTAATAAATATATGCACAAACGGATAATCCACCTGCATAGTGTAGATGGAAACTCGGGTGAACTACAATCCTCAAAGGTGACGATGGTCAAACCATATGGAAGAAAAACACAAGTTTGGTTAACATAACGTTCAAACACATTTTGCGAAATTAATGTAGCAAACGAATTTTTATGAAGAGCATTTGTTTAACCCATATACAGATTCTGATCAGTTGTTTTCAGACAATAGGCTTCTAGTAAAATAAGTCAATATAGAGACAATCAGCAAAATAATTATGCTCATTCTATTCGTTTCACCACAGTTTCTTTAATAAATATTAATTCTGTAGCCTATGTAAATCAATGCTCATTGTGTTCAACCAATTGTAGGCTACTGTTTACATTAAACAAAAGTAAACTATACTTTTACTACATAAAAGCATAGTTTATCCGTTAATATTCCACATTTATTCCCCCTCAATACTACTACTATTACTGCTACTACTAGCCTACTAATAGCCTAAATCAAATATGCATAGTCTCAGAACATTTAAAACTTAATAGTTTTGCTTTCAGCGTACAAGACTACAATTGATGCATGTTGATTATTGCAAACAATGTGCACTATTTTCGAGAATTGTTACATCGCCTTTACAATGATATTCTGCATTCTGCAGCCACGTGACAGGCCTGAATTAAGAGAGAACAGTATATTTCATTGCATCTTGCTTCACTACACTACACTGTTATTATGCAGCCCTTTCATTATGAGCACTAAGATTTATAACAAATCTGTATTATGTCTTACCAAACACAATTATTTCATATTCAATAATAGCCTATTTCATCATCTAAATTTCTGAAATAACCATATTTGGCCTTATTAGAACTCTAAATCTGTCTTCTAACGTGCAATGTATTGGTTTAGGAAATAGGCGTCACTCCAATCGTAAAACGTCCGACAAAATTTAAGATGATTTTAAAAGTGTGATTTCCAACATTAAGCATCAGACGAAAAAGCAAAAAAAAAAAATTACAAAGGAAGCCATCACTAAAAAAATAAAAGACATTTTTCCCTAATATCCTCATTCCAAGCCTTTAGGCTAATTGGTTTCTTTACGTTATATTAGCTATTTGGCCTGAACGAAAATAAAAGTAATGATCTCATGTTATTTTATTAATATTGCTATATTATAGGCAATGCTACGTATCCAACTAGAATTTGGTAGAAACAAAACAACACCTCAAATAAATGTTAAACCCATTTTTTTTGTAAACGAAATTCTAATAGGAAGGGAACTAATTTCTTCCACTCAGAGGTCACGATTCCCCCCGTATTTTCCCCTTCTAATGGTTCCACCATCATGTCTGCATCCTTCAGTGGTACTAATAGGTTGTTGTTATTATTATTATTATTATTATTATTGCCTAAATTAACAGCAAAAAATAATTAATTAATTAATTTCAAAAACTACAGACGATCATGTGCCGAAAAAAATGTCATGTTTTAAAGGACGTGGCCCTCTAATATAGCCTATAGAAGATATATATATAAAACAATATTCTGCTTGTCCTACAAATGTGTAATCTTTTACGACAACGTTTCGTACGAACACGAACGTATTTGAAAGCACTGGGATCTAGGATGAAGTTCTTAAAAAAAAAAAGAAAAAAAAAAGACTGCAATCTTCTCACTCGAGACCCCATAAAACACCCTCAAAAAGTAAAAGCTACGGATTCTGCAGGTCCTCGCATTAGTATTTACCTGTAATGAAATCCGCCTGACCTGAGACATTCATGCAGGGGTTTGGAAAGCAAACGCGAGTTGTTAAGCGTGAGCACTCTGCGCTATGTCATTGGGCAAAAGTATTTGACAGTTGGAATGATCTGCAAATACTTCATTCGACTGTGTATGAGTTCCCCCTTGTGCCCCATGGTCCAGTTCTGGTAAGATTTACAAATGAGAACATAAACAGAGTAAAAAGAAATTGATCCCGCGTTTGAAAGCGGAGGAGGGGCCCTTAAGAATGTGATCTGCCCACTTAACATGAAAAGCAGGACGTCTGTTGGGCAAGATGAGTTTTTGACCCACCGCATAACTCGCGCAGTGCTGTTCCTAAAGAATTTATTCAAGTTCAGCTGATAAGGAACCTCGTCAAGGGACGTCGCAGGTCTGTGCTGAAGGTAAGAATAACAGCACAGTTACTGGACAAGGGGAACATATAAAGTCAAGGGCTGTGGGTGTGCAGTGTGGATGTTTGTTTGTTTTCTCTCGATCTAACAACCCTTGCTCAAAAAGGAAGCTAAAAAATATTTTATGAAGTAGATCTTAAATACTGTTGCTTTTTGAGTATGATAAATACCACGTGCGTATTTGTATTTAAATTATACGTTTTGTATAAGAATATTAACAAGTAGTCTATTGAAAAGTCAGTATATTTCATTCTTCCGACTTTTATAGATACTTATGCCATTTGCGTTGCAACTCAGGGACAGCAGATGAAATTAGCCTGTATGGCTAAATCTGGCACATTTACATGATGTACACGTGCTTATGTCAATAAATGTGCATTGTCCCTTTAAAAATAAAATTAAAAATAATAATAATTGTATTTGTAAATAATTGTAAATAATAAATAAGAGGCAAAAAACCCTTGAGCAATATATTTAATAAAATTACATTCCAATTAAAAACACAATATAATTAAAATTATAACCAACATTACAATGAAATATAACTTGGAATAGTGACAAAATCCATTTATTTATTTGATTTTCAATGTATGTTACAAAGGCTTAATCAATGCAACAATATTTTCTATGATATACTTTGCTAATAGGGATATATTTATGTATGTATTTGTGTGTGCGTGTGTGTGTGTGTGTGTGTGTGTGTGTGTGTGAATAAATGAATAAATAAATACATTTGAACAGCACATCATGCCTATGAAAAAACCTGTGGTTAACATTTGAAGCAGCTTAAAACTGATCCCACCAAACTCTACAAGATTTAGCAATGATTTCATTTCAATGGCCCATCCATCCTTTTCTCCTCACTGACAGTATCCTTTACACCTCAACAATTCAACTTGAGAGTCATCTTAAGACAAGTGGTTAATTTCTCTGCATCTCTAGGAAAACCATAGGGAGCACGAGAACAGGCAAGCCAGTAGATGTCTAGACAAAGAATCAACATTTACACAGACACATTCACCACACTCAAGGAGAATGGGCTCTTATCAAAGGTTCGTCTCAGGGCCTTACGTGATGGAAAGGACGGATGGGAGTAGCTACTGATGCTGATGCCATGTGTGTCGTCACTAACTTAATAGGGACCAAAGTCCACTTTCTTATAGTGACCAGGACAATAAACAAACTCCTAAGGAATGAGGCCCACAAACACAATCAATCAGTCACACATCCCAAACACACCCTTGAGTTCACAACAATACACTGCTGCAGCGATCAGCAAATCCCACTTGTAAATTTGGGCTTTACAATTAATGCTATGCTGAATGTTTCCAAAACATTTAACCAGATATCCTCAGGCAAACATGCGAACTGATAGATATCAAATAAAATAGTCTTATCCATTTTACTCACCACTTGTTAAACCAGAACGTAAAGGCAGATGACTCTGGACACTCTTCATCAGGCCATATAGCTTTTCTGACTCGCACAGCCTTCGCTGACAGCAGTTTGGCAGAAGAACGGCCTAGTCAATCAATGAAAGCAAGCGGCCTGCACAAGTTTGGTTTCACGACTTGGCGGAACTATGACACTGAGTGTGAATCATTTACTGCCACTCACCAATGAAGAACCGAGCCATTGCCAGCTAATGTCTTTGATTGGCTTGTCGCCTGTCAAAAGAGTCTGATTTACAGTTTGCTTTCGGTAGTGAACTGATGGTTTATTCTTGACAAACTTCAATAAAATTAAGAGTTAAGCCAAAGGAGGTCAGACAAACTGAGTATTTTGTCGAATGCAGCCGCAGCGTGAGCTGATGTGTTTGTTAAAGTAGGGAGGGTTATAGCAGTGAGCGCTGTTGCACATCACTGATCCACCTTCTCAGTTCTAAATCGTCACTGGCTCTGTGAAGTTTCCCAAAGCTGGAATAGATTTGTGTGTTTCTGATACACTAAAACACTGAGTGAAAGGACAGAGAAAATACAAAGAGAAAGAGAGAGAAAGAAACGGGGACTGGAGCCAGGTCATATTACTCTTACTTATTAAAACCTCAATCAGGTCTGAGAGCTCTGGACTAGAGCAGTCTGTCAGACTCGGCTCAGAGCAGTACCACAGAATTTGATCCTCCTCTTTCTCTGTGACATGTTTGTAGTCTACATTTCAGTTCATTTACAATTATGACTCAGTGGCATGCACAAGAGACATGTTTTAATGCAAAGTATCACAGATTTGAAGAAACCAGCTACAGTATTTGGCTTCAAACCACACAGTATCCTTCATTTTGCATTATTTTGAAAGTCAAAATGGATATGTAGCATTAGTCAATGTTTAGCGTTACTAAAGAGACCTTTTCCACCACTGTCCTAAAACAGTAATTTAAGATTAAAAGTTGAAAAGGATGGCTATGTTTGCATTAAATCAACAAATGTTTTAAGCAAATGATGCTTCATAAAAAAATATTCAAAACTGGTTATTATATGCTTATTGTGATGAAAATAAAACAATATATAAAAATACTTCCTAGTGTGTGACTCTTTCCTCCTGTCTTGTTTGGGTCTTTGAAGCCGTTCCTATTGATAATAATCTATGTGGTGTTGGGAAAGGGCTGTGAAGTCAGGGGTCACACTGGTTCTGTGATCCTGTGTTTGTTATTGCTATGCTGCCCTTGGCCAGGTTAACACAGCGTCGTCATCTCAGACGTCTCACTGTGCCCCGCGGAGGGGGAAGGTGGAGGTCACCCTCTTAAATGTGTTGATGGGACCTGGGGTGGCTAATCTAAAGTGGTGAAATGTTATCCCACTAAAGAGGGGGAAATTAAATTTCAAAGCACACTTACCACTATTGCGCCTGCTTCCCTTGTCAGAAAGACTGCTTGCCAAGTCGTTGCACTGTTGAACAGGATAAGTGACAGCTGGAGGGAGCTCTCACACTTCAGTGGCCAACTGTAGTATTCAAAGTCTGCTGTAAAATTGTGAGTAAAACTAAGCTGAAATAAAAAAAAAGGAATATATAGACCATCATAAAATTTTATGTATCAAGTTTGTGACCCTTAAAGGGTTAGTTCACCCAAAAATGAAAATTAGCCTGTGTTTTACTCACCATCAAACCATCCTAGGTGTATATGACTTTCTTCTTTCAGACGAATCCAGTCGGAGTTATATTAAAAATTGTCCTAGCACTTCTAAGCTCTATAATTGCAGTGAGCGGGTGTTTCTGTTTAACAGTCCAAAACACGTCAAATAAAGCACGCACATCCATAATAAAACGTGCCTCACACGGCTCCGGGGGGTGAAAGAAGGCCTCCTGTAGCAAATCCACGTGTTTTTGTAAGAAAATATCCATATTTCAAACGTAATAAACACTTTTCTCTCACTTCTGCTGACTGTCGTATGCGTAAGCGTTCCGGCTGATGACGTAGCACGTATGCGTCGCGCGCGCGCCTCTGAGATATGCTAGTCTCACGAGTTTAAGGAAGCAAAGTTTCCTTACTTTAGCAAAGGAGGTTTTCCTTTGCTAAAGTAAGGAAACTTTGCTTCCTCAAGTCTCCTCTTGGCTTATATTGAAATCCTCCGACATTTTTCTTTACAAATCATCGTTTTGTGCATCTAATTCATGACCGCCGTTTTGTTCTGTTCTCTCTCCGCGTTTGTCACTAATCACGCAACGCTGACGTCCTACGTCATCCGCTGGAACACTTTCGCGTATGACAGATGGCAGAAGTGATAGAAAAGTGTTTATAACGTTTGAAATATGGACATTTTTCTGACAAAAACGCATGGATTCGCTACAGGAGGTCTTCATTCACCCCCCGGAGCCGTGTGAGGCACGTTTTATTATGGATGTGCGTGCTTTATTTAACATGTTTTGGACTGTTAAACAGAAACACCCGCTCACTGCAATTATAGAGCTTAGAAGTGCTAGGACAATTTTTAATATAACTCCGACTGGATTCGTCTGAAAGAAGAAAGTCATATACACCTAGGATGCCTCGAGG